>NW_010524154.1:0-210 GCF_000687285.1 Phaethon lepturus
CTTTGACCTTCCTTCGGTTTATGGCAAAATGGTAAAGGTGTTTAAAACAGCCTGGAGGCCTGGGCTTCCTTCAGCCCGGGCAGTGGGCAGAACCTGCAGAGGAGGGCAGCGCTGGGGAAGGGGTGAGGAGCCAGTCCTGGGCCACCCCGCACGCCTGGGGCTTCCTCGCTCCCCTGGGGACAGGCTGGGGCCCACAGGCCAGGGGGGTGG
>NW_010524154.1:223-955 GCF_000687285.1 Phaethon lepturus
GCCCCCCCTGGGGCCAGGCTGGAGCCAAGAGGCAGGTGCAGTGCCCGGGGAGCAGCCTGACACTCGCGGGGGTGTTGCTGCCCTTTGGGCAAGCCGGGTGGCAGGGGAGATCCGCAGGAGCGCGGCTTAGAGCAGCACGGGTGATGGGGCTGCCTCCCGAGCAGCACTGCGTCCCTCTCCCTTTCTCCCGCTGCCTGCCCTGCAGTTTGCCCTGGCTTTCCAGGGTGGTTTCCTTCACCGCACCCCTGGCCCAAGCAACACCATCCTGGGGGCCCTGGGCAGCATCCCCTGGCCAAGGTGGTTCCGCTCTCCACTCTGAGTGGGGAGAGCTGCTGGGTGAAGCTGCTCGCTTGGCTCACACAAGCCAAGCAAGACCTTTTTCAGCAATCCGGCATTGACACACCCATTCTTTCCAGTTGTGATGCTCATGCCATCTGCCACCACTGCTCACTTCAATGATGCAAGTGCCCCAATCGGCAGAGGGAGTAGCTCGTACCTCTGTTAGCAGGGACATACTTGATATTGGAGACAAATGAAAGATTCTAGGGGGGCAGGTCAGTAGGAGACAACACAATTAAACAAAGATTAATGAACCCAGGTTTAGTGGTCAAGAAGATGAAGAAGCAGTTGTACTTAAGCAGTAAACCATGAAGACGGAGTTGTTCCTGCACTCTTGAAAAATGTAACCTTCATGAGGTCAGCAGAATCCACAGTGGCTGGGGGGTGGCAGGG
>NW_010524154.1:1064-3538 GCF_000687285.1 Phaethon lepturus
GAGATCGCAACCACCGACACAATTGAGGGACTATGCAAGTTGCCCCCTGCTCTTTCTAGGAGCATATGCAATAACTTAAATATGTGTAACCAATACTAAGCGATGTGGTAATTACTAGCCAATGAATATGCATTTGGGAGGTTCTCTATTGTTTTCACTAATTGTGTAACGGGATAAATATGTGGTGATCCCTTTGTGTGGTGTGCTAGCTTTGTGGAATACCGCCTAGCACCCATATCTGTGCAAATATGCTGTAAATAAAATAGTTCTACTGTATGTGTATATTGGCGTGTTGCACACCAGGTATACAATCGCACTTTGGGGACAACATACCCATGCTGCAGACAGGCATATTTTGGAACAACAAGCTCAGGCAGCCCTGTTTTGCCTCCCTGTAGATGCCCACAACTATCAGAAGAGGTAGATAACAGGGCAGATATTTATTTATTTCTGTCTAATGAGAAGACCAGCATTTTGCTGGTGGTGTGAGTTAGCACTGGGAGGAGATAGGGCCAGTAAGGTCTCAATCAGGAGATGCTGCACATATTTACTTGACTTTTGTGGCAGCCGATAGTCACAAGTAACCACTTGTAATGACCAGCAAATCCTCTAGCCGCACTGAGCAACAGCAGCATTGGATGCATTAGACTCATTGCTGAGGTCATGGGACATCAACATTATGGTGGCAGATCCATGAATACTTCGCAAGGCTGGCACATTCCTCTGTGAACTCATCCTCTGTTTGTTACGTGCCCCAGTAATTCAAGCTACCAGGCTGTGCTTCCCCATCGCCATTCACTTCCCAAACTGCCCAGCAGTATATGTCACATGTCTGAATGTAAAATAGTGCTCTATTTTAGGCCTCTGTCTGTGAGGGTCTTTTTATGATTCATAAGCTGGGGATCAAAGGCTGGTGGTAAAAAACTGGCTTAGGGTTTGAAGTCAGTGGGAAGTTTGTTTGAGTTTCAGTGATACCGAGGCATCAGTGGTTTGGCTCCCGACTCCTGTCGCAACTTCAAAGAAAGGTTGTCTCTTTTTATCCACATGAAAAAGCATAAATAAATCTGATAAGCCACTGATAAGTGGCTCACAAGAACTGTAAATGGCTCAGATTCTTCACTGACATTTTATGCCATTTTAAAGGGTTATGGATATGGTTATATCTTTACAGGACAGTAACTATAAATAAGAGATCAACTGTGGAGCTGTTGTGAAAAGATTTAAGGCAATTGACTTGAATATTTGCTTTGGAATTTTTGCAAATAGCAGGCAGTCACCTGGAAGATTTTAATTTTGACTGCTTCTGCTTTGTGCACTATTTATTAGATAGCAAACTTGCACAGTGTTGAATTATTTACCATATCTAAGTACGCTGTGACATTATTTGTGTTCTGAAGTTATTTTGAAAAGAACGGATGAATTGTACACACTGTCATAATTGAGGAATGTTTACGTAGGAGAGGTCAAGGCTGCCTTTGAGATAAATGCAAATGAGGTGGATGGCATTTGCTAGCCACTTAACATTAAAGGTTCTATTGAGAAAGATCCCATCTGCAGGTTTAATGGTACCTAAAAGGACATGATCATCTATTTGTAACAGTGGTGTATTGAAAAAGTAAAATGTCACGAGGTTGCCAGTTTGACAAAGAATCTCTACAAGGTTGGTCTGAAGTGTAGCTAATCCTACTCTTTCTGTCCCCCTCCACCTTCTCTGAGCAGGGCTGAGAGCACTTCTGGATGTTTCACTGTTTTTCCTGAACTTACTTCTGTGAGGCAGTGGAATTTTTACCACATTTATTTTTCAAATAAATTTTTAGCATGGTTGTTCTCCTCAGGCTTTAACGTGCAGTGTGGTATCCTGTTGTGTTCCAGAGGGAAAGGGGAGGAAAAAAAGTCCATGTACTACTTCTTCTTTGATGGAAACACTTGGTTCATCTGTTCATCTTGCATGCATATATAGAATATTTTTTTCAGTTTTTTCTAAGGTTAACCAGCTATTTAGAAATATCACCCAGGACCCGTGGCAGTGTGGTTATGGGTGGCAAGGCATGTAGAGAAAATGGACATGTACATAGAACGGTTGTCACCTTTGATGGTCTGGGACTCCAAGCCGAAAAAGTGAGGGATCCTGATGAACTGACAGAACATTTGACAAAAGGGTGGCATGGACCTGGCTATGCCAAAGAGACACAGATTGGTGCTCTATGCTGAGGCCTGGCCTAAGCCTACTGAGCAGTTTTCAGCACTATTCAGCACCCTCAAGGGGAAGAGAGGGTGTAGAGGGTTTCTGGATCTAAAGGCGTACGGACACTGTGGCTAAACCAGAGAACCAGCCCTCAACTACAAGAGCTGCTCACAGACAGAGGCCTAAAATAGAGCACTATTTTACATTCAGACATGTGACATATACTGCTGGGCGGTTTACTGTTTTAAATACCTTTATCATTTTGCCATAAACCGAAGGAAGGTCAAAG
>NW_010524155.1:0-204 GCF_000687285.1 Phaethon lepturus
GACATACCCATACGAGTAAATGGTTCGAATCTGGCCCAGTGTATATGGGGCACAGAAAAGCAAGGAATTGCACTAGCGCGGGTGGTAGGAAGTGGCGTGTGCGTAGGTAAAGTCCCAAAGCACAAAGAACAACTGTGTGTTAATAAGACACAAGATAAAACCCCTGCAAAGTGGTTAATACCGGCCAGCAATACCAAGTGGGGT
>NW_010524156.1:0-50149 GCF_000687285.1 Phaethon lepturus
TGGGTGTCCAGGTGGCTTAACAGGTCCTTTAAAAAGAGCCATGAAGATGACTAAAGGCCTGTAGCATTTTTTGCATGAGAAGCTGAGAGCTGAGTCTGTTCAACTTGGATAAGGGAAGGCTTGGGAGGATCTTACTGACATGTATAAACACCTGATGGAAGAAAATGAAGAAGAGGGAGTCAGACTCTTCCCAGTAGTGTCTAGTGAAAGGACAAGAGGCAACAGGCATAAACGAAAATGCATGAAATTTCATCTGGACATAGGAAAACACTTCTTTTACTGTGAAGGTGATTGAACATAGAACAGGTTGCCCTGCCAGGTTTTGGAGTTTCCATCTATGAAAATATTTCAAACACAACGGAACGTTTTCCTGGGCAACCGACTTTTGCTGACTCTGCTTGGACATAATCACAAGAGGTCCCTTCCAAACTCATCAGTTCTGTGTTTCTTTAATATACCCACCAGAACAAACATTTTCACACCACATACTTTTTTCTCATACATGAGCATTTCGGGGTGCATTAAACAAATAAAATGCAGGAAAATGTACTTCAATTCATGCTTTCCACAAAACCATTGTGAATAACAGACACAAGCTGTAGATATTTTTTATCAGTTGATCTTCTAAGAGGTATTTAAAGTTGAGATAGCTCCAGCATCTGTGTCTCCACTACTCAGGAAGATTAGTGTTAATTTTACCTTTCCCCTCAATTTGTATGGTAGAATGGATATGTGGGTAGGGAACAACAACACAACAGCAAAAAAAGTATGGCAAAACAAGTAGGAAATAAATTCCAAGCTATTTTCTTAATATTATTTCTAGAGTAGAAATAAGGTTAAAGCCAAACTGAATTACACTGGAAAGGGTATTTGAAGGTCAACATTTTACATAGTTACACACACACACAAACACGTACAATGTAAATATCAGAGTAAAGATCTGTGTGGTTTGACCAAGGACAGTAAAGAGAAGAACAAGGAATATGGGACACAACCAAGTTTTAAAGCTCATCCATGGAGAGCTCAAGACACAGATGGCAACGAAATTGTATGAAAGAGCAGCCAAAGATCAGTTCTCGAATGTCCTGTCTGATTATTTCTACCATTGTGAGAATACAGAGGGCTAAGAGAAGAAAGTTCTGACTGAGCGTCAGTTTCAGTTTTTGTGGTGTAACATGTAGGTTTTCCCAGACCAATTTTTTATGTTTTCTATGTAATAATTAAGAGCGGATAAATGGGCCAACACATTCCTGTCGCCATTCTCCTCAACACATAAATGCAGACTACTCCACTTTACATAATTATGGGTGATAATGAAAAAAAAATCCCCTAGATTTAATATGCTTTGAATTTAAAATTACTTAAATATTCTATATTCTAAAATATGCCAATTGTTTTTGACAAAAAAGATTCCTCTCTGTACTTTGCATTTTTAAATTAATTTTATGTCTTAAATATATCATTTTATTATAGTTGGAATTATTTTTGCGAGCCATAAAATCTACATTTTAAGACTCTGTTTCAGCAAGATACTTCCCCATACTCCTACTTTTAAACTTGTGAGAAGTCCTGTGACATTAACTTTTAAGGAAAATTCTTAAGATATTTTTCATTTAAAGCAATAGCAAAATATGTGATAACCGAATTATCAGCTTTTCAAATATAGATTTTCACCACAATTGCTAAACAATGAAAAAGTAAAATCAAATGTGTTCTTCGGGGTAATAACTGTTTGTCTGAGTTTGGAGAAAACATTTCTGCCCTCACCCTTTCAGAGAAACACCACAAAATTAACAGGAAGTAATATATTTAAATTGTAGAGTACAGTCACAACTTTTGGAAAATAAGCGAGGTGCAAAAAAGATCTAAGTTCTGATACTTACATGCACTTAGAAAAAAGATTAAAATATTTCAATATTAGGCCTTCTAATATCAAACCTTTCATCATATCATTCATAAAGCAATGCCTAATACAATAGCTTTGAAGCTGTTACAGAGTAAAATGAATATTTGCAATTAATCATCTAGCAGAAATTACAGCAGAAAAAAACTTATTGTAGAAAACAATTTCACATCAACCTTGTTTAACATTTCGAATGGCAGTATCGTGGATGCTCTTCAATCAGGTACAGGCCAAGATTTTAAATTTCAGTAAATTAATACTTGGGGATTATAAGTCTCTCATAGTATCAGTTTCTGGAAGGGAAGAGTGATCCAGACTCCTTTTGTATCTTTGACATGAACCTCCAGAACAGCTGATGTCACCACTAATATCACACATTCAGTGATAATGAACTAAGATTTCGTTATAAAATTTACTCCTGAAGCACTTCAATCTTAAAACATCTTGCCTCTGCTGCCAAGTTTGAAAGACCTTTTCAGTCCCAGCTGGTTATAAATCTTCTTCTAATTTCCATTTCTAGATATATTCCTGAGTCTCTCATATACCTATATTTGCTCAGGTATTCATACTGTCTTTTATACTTAAATAGTTCTTTTCCTTCCTTCACATCTATCCCTGAATGCGTTAGTCTACATTAAATTCCTTCTCATTTTTTTCTAGCTTAGGCTGAATAAACCGAGCTCTAAATCTCTCTTGCTAAGATAAATATTACATTCCACTAATCACCATAACAGCTATTTTCTACACCTGCTACTTTATTATGTTAATCTTTCTTGAAAATAGGTGACCAGAATTGTATGCAGTATTCTGAACAAGGTCTTAATCGGTGCCTTGTAAAATGAAATTGGTATTAACGTGTCTCTGCTTAAAAAACAGTTTAATCTTTTCCAGATTTTCACAATCCCTTTTTAGTCCTTAAACACAGTAGCCATTCAGTCACTTGGTAGGTTCTCAGTTTAAAAAAAATATTTCTTTTTGTCCTTAAATTTACGTTTTATGGAATCTCATTGAATTTCCATTACTTCAGTTGCCAGTTGCAAACAGAATACATTTCAGTCTTTCTTCATATCAATAATATCTCCCTGTGTTGTCATTTACAAATTCCATTAATTTATACCTAATCCTTGTCTGTACTGTGCTGGTCCCAAAGCAGATTCCTATGTTTCTGAAGGAAAATCAAATTGATATGAATCATATAATCAATAATCGTTTTCTCCATATGGCTAGTTGTTGTCTTCCTGTTGCCAAGTTTTTACCCACTTTGTAAGAAGTCCTTTATTAATCTTTGTCACCTCCTCATCCATATTAATTTTTAACAGGACAAAAATTCCACAACTTTACTTAAGTCTAAGTAGACTAAATATTTACATTGTCATTTTTGAACTAAAAAGAAAAAAAAAATTTCTAACATTCTTCGGTATTTGTGAAAAATTTGCCCATTTTCCATGACTTCTATAATTTTATTTATTATTTCTGTGAAACCTCAAGTTTTTTTACTATTGAAAATTACAACTATAGAGTTTAAACTGAGTTTGGTTACCTCAGTGAGCAGAAGTATGGAATATGCTATTTGCCCAGTCAAAAGGTAATACTGTTAATGGATTCAAGTTTTACAGATTGATTAAAAATTATGAAGCTCTCCTAAACTTTAATTTCTCTAAGCAATATCCCCAAAACAGCAAAGTCATTCTGGGGTTATTATATAAGTATACCAGATCATACTCTGAGTATATCTGTGAGCACCTTTCGTCTCAGCATGAAAAAAGGCCCAACCATTGATACTGGGGGTTTCCCTGATCCAGGTGTAGGACCCTGCTCTTGGCCTTGTTGAACCTCATGAGGTTCACAAAGGCCCATTCCTCCAGCTTGTCTAGGTCCTTCTGGATGGCATCCTGTCCCTCAGGCACATCAATCACACCACTTACCTTAGTGCTTAGTGTCATCTGCAGACTTGCTGAGGATGCACGCAATCCCACTGTCTATGTCATTGATGAAGATATTAAAGAGTACTTGTCCCAATACAGACCCCTGAGGGACACCACTCATCACCAATCTCTATCTGGACATTGAGCCATTGACTGCTACCCTCTGGATGTGACCACCCAACCACTTCATCATCCACCCAACAGTCCACCCATCAAATCCATATCTCTCCAATTTAGAGCGAAGGATGCTGTGGGGGACCATGTCAAAAGCCTTGCAGACGTCCAGACAGATGACATCCGTAGCTCTTCCCTTGTCCACTGATACAATCATAGAAGGACACTAGGTTGGTCAGGCAGTTGTTCTGTGTGACAACTGCCAATGAAACAATACTGATTCCTAACCACTTCGGTTTGTAGACTTTAAACACTGCTTGATAGCTTTTTGGTCTATTAAAGTTGATACTGATAGGTTTATAAAAGGAATAATTCATGAAGGGTGCTATATAATTTGCCCAATATTGATCTGCATAGTTGTCACACAGGCAAATTAAATATAAAATTTAGAGAGATCATAATGCATCCTTCCCCCACAAGTGGCATATACTTATTCAGCCAAGTTTACCACGGGTGATACTTGCTTCCACAGTTTATAAAGTTATTTAATTGTTTTGAGAAATTGCTCCTTTACTGTCCAGTCTCATGGCTGTACAACTAGATGAGTCTTCAAAATATTGCTATAAAATAGTCCATTTTTGTGTGATAAACTTTAGAGAACATTCAGCAAGGCAACAATTTGATAAAGAATTGACTCTAAGTAAAATATTATTTATACTTTTCCATAAGACATTATTTGCCCTTACCCTAGTATTCTATCAAAGAGAAGTTAAAGCAAAATTTTTCTTCAAAAGCAAGGAGATGCCATTTGGCACATTTTGAGTCATAAGCTGATAAAATTAAAAAAAAAAATTACTCTATCATGCAGATACTTAAAGAAGTTCAAATGGTAAATAGCTGGTTTAATAGATGACTTCTGGATTTAGAAAAACAAAGTTCTATGTGTGTCAGAAACAGTATGCCTCAAATTGCATTGATAAGTTTCAGGGCCCATGTCCTCTCAATTGCAGGCTTACACACACTCCTGAAGGATCCTGATCTTCACTTTTCACAAACTTGTTTCTCTCATCTTGTGTGTATTGAACTTCTGCTTGAGGGCTAACAATTGTTCCTTACCGTAAACATATTTGTAGAGGGACTGTTTTGCTCAAAGAATCGTTAATGTATAACACAAAAATAGTCTTTTTTCTGATTTACTCATTTAAAACTTGCCTATAAAGTTTGGAAATAAAAACTGTTACTCTGAAAAGATGACAGGGAAACAGTGTTTTGGACAGATTCCAGTCCACTTCCTGATGAGCAAATATCTACCACATTACATCCACTCTCAAGGAGCAAGATATTTTTCAGAAGAAACAGAGAGAAAATAAAAAGTTAATAATCCTCAAACTAATGGTCAAATAGTAAGCTATTCAATATGCTATACAACTCCTAATATATTCCTAGATTGACCAGGGGAATTAATAGGGTTGCTTTGGTAAAACATTTTGTTCAGAACGATGTTTTACATTTTATGGTACTATTTGCTGAGAGGGTGAAAGTAACTCTAATACATCTGATCACTTGTAGGAAGTACATGGACACTTGTCTAGGGACTGGATAGCCTTCTTCTTCTGTTCGGTGTTTATGAGTATAAAATGGAACAGCTGCAGGAAGACTGACTGTAAAAGGTACTCTAAACTGGACACTGCACAGATGTGCCCATGCTTCAGTCAGATTGGAAGAAACCGAGGCATAGAATTCCACTTCAGAGATGTGCTTTAAATCCATCAGAGAGAAGATTCCTTCCAGAGTTTCACATATTCCATCGAACGTCCTACCTACCATGTCATAGTGCATGCTAGGACAGGTCTTTTTCGCTCGTGCTTTTGTGAATGGCATGAAGGGAATCCTCCATGAAGCTGCCTTTAAAGTCATGTTATCCATTCCAGAAAATGAACAAATAAATATTTTTAAATTTAAAAACCCAAAACATTACCACAGCATTTTCCATTATTATTATTATTAATAATAATTATGTCAATTAAATGTTTTTATATTTATGAAACTTTTTTTTCCTGACAAATAGTTAATTTTCTGGAATAATATCTTTATACTAAAAAAAATATGTTCACTTTTTAGATCTAACTCAGTTGCCTTTTGAGACACCATAAGGCATCCAAACCATCAGTATGGGGCTTCAAAAAATGTCAGTGGCTGACATCCATATCCTCCTGCTTGGGTAGGTGCAGAGAGGAAAGGCAGGAAAGCCTAGGGATGCTCAAACAGGTTGTATGTACAAAAGGGACAGAATCAGTTTCAGTCCTCTGGACCTTGTTAACTTGTGCCAACTTTTAACTTTGTATGCCACTCATGGCAGGGGTCAGGAAAAAAAGCAGTTGCAGATCTGTTTGAGACATAAACCTGATATAGTTCAGAGTGATCTCAAAGTGACTGCAAATATTGTGCTACTTTAGGTAAAGTATGGATGCTTCACTGCCCAGGGGCTCTGAAAGCCTGTCAAAAGCTGGTGACAACCCAGTAATGACTTCTTTGCCTTCCAGAAACCATGGAAGATGGATATAGCTTGCTCTGCAAGGAAGGGAAGTGCAGAAGGGGTACTGTAAAAACTTCAGAGCTAGAGCATCTGTCGGCTTGCTGCTCCATTGAATTACTGTCATGACACTAATGAGTCAAAAGCAGCACGGTTCATTAAAAGACAGTGTACATTAAAACATGGCAAGATTTGCCATCAGAAAATAAACTGTTACACAAAACTTCAAACTCATCCAGAATGTTTCCTTTTTCTTCTCACAAGATTTCTTTTTTTCTTCTCTTAGCCAGAACGAGGGTTTTTTTCCCCTTCCTCCCTAAAAACAGATTATATTGGACAGTGATGTAGGACCTATAAATCACATACATTTGTATCTTCCCTCCCTACCTACTCTTTCTCAGTGCTCTGGAAGATGCGCATATATATAGAAAACCTTTCTATGATATGTGGAGAGATCTACATCAGAGATCTACATGTTTTGCAGAACAAAATGAGAAGCCACAGAAGCAGCTGCTGAGTTTGTATTATAGGTGATTTTTCTGGCAACAACTGTGCTTAGAACTCATCCATTTTGTGGCTTTGCAACCCATGCTACAAGACTGTAAGAAACTTTGCTCTTTCTGGTTCACTTCTAATGTTGATGGGTCTTGCTTTTTTCTCTACCTTGGAGACTGATTTATATAAGCTGATGGAGACAGCTTTTTAGCTCCGTTCCTACATTTAACCTGGCTCCAAGGCAGGATGTGCTGCCACAGTTTCATTGCTACAAAAACTTTAGGCTGGTAGTTGGTTTCTCACTTCTCTCTTGTACTCTGTTTAGTGCTTTCCAAGTGGCATGTGGCTGTGCTAGCTAGAAACTCATCACATATTAATTCTGAGGGAACAAAACAAAATCCAACCTTTTGACAGGAAATACAAGTACACTCAGGAGTAGCTGCAATTGTGAAGTTTTTAAATGTCTTTATTCCCTTTATTTACTGGTTTTGATGAAAAAACAGGATTCACATAATTGTTGTGATAATCTAAATCATCTTTCCAATATCACCTTCTAAAACTGTTATCAAGGCTCAGATTAGCACATTATTTCTGCACAGCGTTATTAATGTAAACAACTCTATCTGATGTTACAAAAATCTAAATGACAGAACTCCAAATAATGTTTCATAATAAAAGATAATTACAATCCACTGCCAATCTATGGAGAGATCAGGATACCCTCAGACTATTTCTTACTCCCAGCTATAGTCAAGGAACTACAAACATGCATTCATCCTGAGACTATTTTCATTCCTGTTATTTTCCAGAAAAGCTAATGATTTGTCATAATTGATAAATGTGCATTGCTAACAGCTACCTAAATAATTTATGCTTATTCTTGAACTAAGGCAAAAAGCTCTTTGCTATCACTCAGCTCAAAATAAAGTATAGCTGTTGTTTGAAATGTTTTCAAACACTTTCATTTATCCTGTGCCCTTCGTAGTTCTATTATGGAAAATACTAACAGTGATGAAAAAGTTCAGTTTCCAAAGGGATTTTTTTAATACAGACAGAAAAAAAGAATTAACTTATTTAAGCATGAACAATTTTCTTGAAAGTCTGGAGACTGAATTTCCTGTGTCTCCTCTTTCCTGTTTATTCTTTCCCTCTTTTTTTTCTCTTTCTTTCTTAAAGTTTCCTTGTATTGTTATTGCCATGTTTATTACTGTCAGTTGCTAACAAATGTTCATTTGCCCTAAAAATAAAAATCTAAATAGTTTCTACAATTTTAAAGGGATTTCTGTAAGACAGTCCTCTGAGAAATAACCTGTGTGCCCTAGAAATGCTCACTAGAAAATTATTTCCTTGTGAAGCTGTTTCTGAAGCAATAATCTTGGAGTACCATACTGTAGATTGCATGTTACACTGAAGTCTTAGCCACTGTTTATAACCAAAGAAATGAATTAAATATACACACTGTTGATTTTTACTTTTTTTAGAAGTAAGAGTAGGAGTAGGGGATCAGTACTAGAGTTTCAGCTGAGTTAGAAATCTGTAAACTTACAGGTGGCATTCTCTTCCTTATGATTAAAACCCCTGAAAATTAAGCCCCTGAACTAATTAAGTTGTTCACCCTTACTTTATATTCGACAGAGACTGCTAAGCCTTTCTGCAGGATGACCCATTCCATCTATGCCCATGTTCTGTCATTGGATAACATAAAATATCTCTAAAAGTGTCTATACATTTTCGCTGAAATATAGGGGGTGTGTAACTTAGGCTCATCTATGCTCATGTTCTGTCATTGATAATATAATATATTGATAACATAAAATATCTCTAAAAGTGTCTATACATTTTCGCTGAAATATAGGGGGTGTGTAACTTAGGCTACGTGTGTAACTGTTAGAGTTCCAAAATTTTGTCAGATGAATCCTCCTTTTTGCTATTTTCTTTTAAACTCACTCTGCATTATCAACTACATGATACAATGATAATGACAAAAAGAAAAACCCTGTGATTTCTAATAAAGGGTTTCAACACTAACTCTTCTCTGTCTCTGCAAAGAGACAAGGGCACCATGCGTTAATTCTGCCAATGCCGAGCAAAGTTTGATCCTATATCAGCACTCCAGATATTAATTCAATCTGCCTAAGAAAACGGGTGGTTCTTTACGTACAAGATTTGAGAGGGGATGGCAGGAAGGCTTGTGGTTCAGATTCAGTTCTTTGTCAATGGCACGCTGAACAAACACAATGACATTTTTCACCTCTTTTGCCGGTTATTCCACTGGTATAAAATTCTGTTATGCAGTGCAGTATCTTAACAATGCAGCAGTGCTAACATACATTGACTGGTATTGCCTACTACACGAGCAGTTGTAAAATGTTTTGGGTGATTACAGAGCTGCCATTTTTCACTCCAGATTTGGCTGCATTCCTGTGGTAAGAAATCCTTTTGTGTAGAAAGTTTGGTGCCACCCTTAAATACAACATGAAATATATTAACTCAGCACAACCACTAAGATTGACACAGGTTTTCTCCCAGAATACAAATTCCAGCTCTAACTGCATTACGGCTTTATTAATTTCACAGTGTTTCCAGCATGGTTTTACTAGACTACTTTTGCAAGTCAGTAATTGTGCATCCTGCCTCTCTAGCTTTAATGACATTGTAATTTATTCTCAGACTGCTAGAGATATTAACTGTAAACTACAGTTTTCATTAAATGATCTGAAAAAAATAATAAACACACAAATAAACACTTACTAATAAATGGATTATCCACAATAATTTCAAAACATCAGGAAACACACACACAAAAAAGAAAAATAATACAAGTGTAACTATGAAGCCCAAATTGCCATCAAGGCCTAAACCATCATGCATCGTACCAAGGATCTCCATCAAATTATTTTTGTCTTTAAAACTATATTGCCACTGGAAAACTGAATTTCCATTTATTTGGAACTATTTCTTTATAGTACTTCCTGGGCTTACAGATACTAAAAAATTCCTGAAAATCTCTCATCACCTCTAAAATATTAAATAACAATATTAATTGCAATCTTTTCTCTGAGTGTGGAAGGTGTTGTTTGATAGCTTGTAGAATGCTTCATCTGCCTCTTCATCCTGGTTGGGTGGTCTGGGTCGCCAAATTCCTTCTGGCCATGGCCTTCCAAAGCCCTTCTGTCTAGCAATAACAACATATTGTAAAATTTTATCTTGGTCCAATATACAATATTATAATATAACTTCTATTTCCTTTGTTCTTTTTCTGATTATCTCTTAATTGGTTTGAAACACTTGATCATGCCTTTGAATAAACTTTTTGGTTCCCCTTTAAACATCATTTTGTGATCCTTCACAAAATTTTAATTTTTGCTTATGTTAGAGCACCTATTCAGCAACTGAGTTGCTTAAGTCACTGGAGTAACTTCTCCTTCTGTGCTAGTTTTGCCTGAGATAGAGTTAATTTTCTTCACAGCAGCTAGTATGGGGCTATGTTTTAGATTTGTGTGGAAAACAGCACTGATAATATAAATATGTTTCCGTCATGGTTTAGTAGTTCTTGCACAGCGTCAAGGCCTCTTCTGCTTCCCACCCCACCCCACCAGCAAGTTGGCTGGAGGGGGGAGGGAGAAGGAAAGAAAGGACGTTCAGAGTTACGGTGTTTGTCTTACCAAGTGACCGTTACGCATGATGGAGCCCTGCTCTCCTGGAGATGGCTGAACACCCACCTGCCCATGGGAAACTGTGAATGAATTCCATGTTTTGCTTTGGTTGCTTGCGTGGCTTTTGCTTTATCTATTAAACTGTCCTTATCTCAACCCACGAGTTTTCTCACTTTCACTCTTCCGGTTCTCTCCCCCACCCCACCAGGCAGGGAGCGAGTGAGCAGCTGTGTGGTGCTTAGTTGCTGGCTGGGGTTAAACCACAAAACCTTCAAACATCTCTACATTCCTCCATGTTATCTATTCAATAAAAAACCTCCTTTTATATATTTTTTTTTGGGGGGGTAGCAGAATTGATCATTCTCTCTAGTGGAACTCTTCTTTTCTCTCACTTTTCTAAACCCCTGAATTCTTTCCTGGCTCTATCTCATCATTCCTTTACTATTTTCCTCAGATTTCCATTTCCCTTGCCTTTTCCCCATGTCTTTCTCTTTTCTCATTGTGACACTGATTCACCTTTACATTTCCCTATTCATTAATTCTAGTATCACCAGTATTATCAACATCACTGTTACTGTTACTTTTTCATTTTAGCTTTGAATCCTTTTTTTTTTTCTTCCTCATCTTTTGATAGTCTAGAAATTCCTATGACTTTTGGAGGCACCTAATTCTCACTGGAAAGCAATTTAAAAGAGTTTGCAAAAAGAATGCATTATAAATAAAATGCAATATTATTTATATTCTTTTTCCTTGTTTTGTGCAGGCACCAGCTGCTGTTCTTGTGAACAGAGCTATTAGGAAGTTAAAAGTCTCAGAAGACAAAAAAGGAAGACATTTGAATAGAAATGCATCTTTAAATCATCCTAAAAGAACAAAGCAAAACCAAAACATAAAAATCACAAGCTGAAATAGATTCCAAACAACTACGAATATGCTATTAATAACTTTGATTATTAAGACATCCAAGCCTTTGGTTAAATTTTTAGAATTTTTGGGAAGAATGAATTACTAAAAAGAATTCTATATTTGATATATTGTCCAATAATATGCTAAAGAATTTCTAAAGGGGATATTTTCTTACCTCCTATCACTCATTCAGTTGTAGCTGGCTCCCTCCTTTGTTTCATCCAAACTTTAATGTTTTTCCTTTACATTCTGTGTTTATAGGGATGACTTTATTTTTGTTTCCAGGAACATTTTCTCATTTGTGAGAAGAAAATGGGACATATCTAAGAATTTTCTCATGATTCACAGCACATCATTCTTTCCTTGCTTTATAGTTACTAACTGTGCTTCCAGAAAGTAAGCCATTACCAGACATTTCAGAATTAAAAGATCATTTATTTTTGAAGTCATTGCCAAAATGCCTTTCAATTGTCTAGTTTTGTCTTCATAAAAGGCTTTCAGGTTTACTGAAAAATTAAGATTTCACAGCATTCATTGAAGAGCTTTTGAGAACGACAATATCCTGAAGATATAAATCCAATTATTTAGTTTCTATGAAATTAGCATAGTTAAAGTTGTTTTGATTCCTGAGGGAAGCCTTTTCTACATTTCTGAAAAAGGAAGGAGAACAAGATACAGTAAAACTTACAATAAATTAAGAGGAAGACAAATGTCAGACACTTGTAGTCTGGGAAAGCTTGTAAGCCATAGCCAAAACCTGTAATAGTCTCAGTTCTGAATAAGGATCAGACTCAAATTCCAGACCCTAAATTTTGAAAACTTCCTCATGCAAACTGAAATATTTGGGCTTTTTTTTTTCCTTTTTTTTTTTAATTAGATAGAATTTCATGTTGTTCAAAATTTGAAATTAACTGCTTTTTCATAAGTAATTTTTACTTCCCCTACAGCAAATCTATCAATGCATTGGATAGCAAGTAGACTTGTTAATATATTATTCCGATGGAAAATTTTCCAGAAATTAGGGAAGGAAAGATAAGCACCAGGACAGATCAATTGTAAGAGATAAACCAAACTGTTCTTATCTAAACAAATGCTCATTTAGCTACCCAAGATTCAAACATATATGCCTACAAAGCTAATTCTCTTTCATAAAGGTTTTTCTTTCAATTATATCTGGAAGGCCAGATATTGGGATCCTATTGAAAGGCTAATCCATCATACAATGGAGAAGACCTTGAAAGGAAAAATTACTAAAAAAACAATACCAAGCTAAACGGTTCCCTGACCCATTTTTAACAAATAACAACATTGAACACTTCTTCCAAACTATAGAAAAGGGTACATAATATGGAAAATTAACAACCTTCTGGATCTCAGACATATCAAGGAGAATACATGAAAGTTTTTACAGAAATACAGAACAAAACCCAATGATTCAGCTGGAAGGCAAGAACTTAATATATTTTGAACAAAAATAATGAAATGTAAAAGCTGAAAAAAGAGCTTAATTTATAGATGAGACATAAAGAATGGTGTTTATTTAAAATAACTTCATACACCTGCAATGCAAATTCAACATCTAATCTATTCTTTCTTGTTTCCTTTTAAATTTAATGGAGTGAAATAGGTCTTTCCAGGGTTTATTTGGTCAACCCTATCTGAGATATCTTTTTTAAGATGAAGTATGTTGCACCTAGAAGCAGCTGTAGTTCATATGGTAGCTGATTATGATTATTGTGTGAGATAGTCCACTTGACCATTGTCCAAATAGCTTTAGGAATGGTTCATTTCTGTAGTAACCTGCGTGTGAGAATATCTTCAGTCCTTTGAATTCTTGTATAGGCACATATGGTAAGTATATGAGTTTAAAATTAGACTACAGTCATTTCTGGAGCTGTGTGGGGAGTATGATATCAGTCATCAATAAACTATTGGAAAAAAAGCTGTAGACCACCTGTGTGTACACTCTTTATTGTTTGTTCTAGGTCTTTAACAAAAACTTCCTATTTGGATCTGAATCCCAACAAAATGCAGCGATTTTGAAGGATCAGATTTTGGTTTAACTTTAACCCTATGATTTTTACAGGATAATAGAAATTAACTATGCATGCACTGAAATGGATCATTTTTCGTTGCTTTTTTCTGGGCTGTAAAAGGGAAAAGCAATCAAGAAAGAAGGGTGTGTGCAATCTCTGAACCACTCAAGAACAACAGTTTTAGATTAAAGTCACTTCATGTTTTTTTCAGAAGTTAAGTTTAAGCTTGTGGCAGAACAGACAATAGAACCATAAAACATAAAACATAAACCATAAAACCATAAAACAAAGGTTCTGTTTTATCCTAAACACCACTGGCATTTTAATTATTATGAGTACATATTGATCACTGTGATTCATTGTAAGGTTTTTCTTTGCATGCTGAAGCTCAGATCTTTCTTTCCTACCAGTTTATAAAGCTATTAGTCAGGTCTTCAGCTACTGCTTTTGAGTTTAGTCCATCTTAGAAAAAGGTATCATACAATTTAAAAGAGCATGATGGCTACAGCTGTGTAAATGAGCAACCTGGACATTACACATTAGGACAGAAATCCTTTTGGATGCCTCCAAAAGGCAAGTTTAAACAATTTCCTCCAGTCACCAGAGGAAAGGAGAAAAACCCTTAACTTCAGATCTACAGGTAAACCCATTGAGCAAAGATGAGCACAGATCCAAACTTCTGCTAACAGTACATCATATTATTCTTTTTTTTTTTTTATAAATGCATTTGTTTCAGCTCTGTTAACTATAACCTGTATTTTTACAGCAGTTGGCTACTTTTTAAGGGCACAATATTCTGTATTGCAGCTTGGGCCCCTGGTGAATCATAGGGATGGATACAACTTGTTAATGATGCATAGGTTCTCAAACAAATCCAGTGCTCTACTTAGATATAGATAAACTTTAATGGCAATGTTTAAATCGGAATCTATCTCAAAATGCCTGTAGAAGCAGGAATTCTAATTCAGTGTTTTATCGCAAATAATACAGCAAAATAGAAATTAATAATTTAGGATGCCAGGAGAGAAAGTCCTTTGTTATAGTGTCCATTGCCCTACTTCTTCAAGCAAACCCTACCACATTCTACTTTTTGCAAACTAATCAAGATTCACATTTAAGCCAGTTTCTCTGTTAGAAGACTGTTTCAAAATCTCACCTTTCTGATAGCTAAAAACTTCTAATTAGTATCCATTCTGAAGTGACTTTTGTGCAATTCACACACCTTTGATCTACACATAGACAAAATAAACAGGTGCTTGGACAGTAGATTCTCAGGGGCAGTAAAATGACAGACAACTCTGCCTATACCAAAACCTTAGAAAGTCTTTTGCTGCTGAAGGAGATGCATACAGAACAAATTATCAAGTCAGTGTACATAATTCTGAATGTACAGTATTTGCATATCCATCGCATACCTTTTGTATCATTTATAGCCAGACACTAAGACAGCAAGATATCCCTGTTTCTGAGTGAATGCTAAGCATAATATTCACATGTCTGTTTTGTAGTAGTTGTTGAATCTTGCTGCAGAAAATGCTGCCAGTGCACAGAAAATGCAACAGTGCATAGGAGACAATGCATTCAAACAGTAGCTATTGAGATTATTATTTATTTTACCATATGATTGCCATATTCAGAAAAAAAAGGAGGTAACATTTATTATCTTTCTGTAGTTCACTTGTATGGGTAGTTCACTAATCATGTATCACAAATTATTATTGGCTGTTTGACACTCAATTTTGTGAAGTTAATTGACTCGGTATTATATTTGCCTTTGTAGTGCTGTTCTGCTTCTTTCCTTTATCTCTAAAATGCTCTTCTGAAATTGTATTTTTGCAGCTCCAAAGTGCCTTACTCCTTGTGAAATCATTTTGCAAATTAATAAATCATTCAGTGGTAATTTCTGTCTTTATAATGGGTTTTCTTCAAAATAGACAGCCGAAACATTTCAAAACATTGAGCGTGAGTCTCGGAACATAATAACATTTAAATTATTCTGAAAGTTCTGCATCTTAAACTTAATGAGGATAGAACTGGTTCATTACTAGGGTAACAAACTAATCAGCGGATAACCTGATCAGTTAAAAAATATATTCCTTAGAGAAACGATGTCTAAAAGTTCAATTGAATGTATGCTTTGTTAGAGTGAAACTTTGTGACTTGAGGAAAGTATGATGGGGTTTTACAACCTGCTATTTGTTTTGGCTTACTAAATGACCAGGAACTGCTGGCAATAATAAATATAGTTACCCTGTTCTAGATACAGTTTTGTAACACCAGTGTCAGCTTAACATTAGAGCTCTTCTGAACCACCAATTCCTAAGATCAAACCTCAGCGAGGAAGTAATGAGTTATTTAGAAGAGGGAGTGTCTAGAGTGCAAATTTCATGCCGGTCTGAAAGTTAGGTTGCAGATTATTACAAGCAGTTTGGATTAAAAGGAGGATTTTGTTTGTTTCTTTGTTGTTTTTGTTGCAACATCGCCTTTTCAGCTGCATACTGGTTTGTCACCTCCAAACCGTTCTTAACATAGTGGAAAGAAACAAAGTGAAGACCACCCCAGCTACTCCCAAAGTATGAATTCAGGCTTCAGAGACAACATATGTTCAAGTGGCCGAATCAAATCAGACAACCTTCCTTGAGTCAAGGAAAAAGAACAGAAATCAAAGTTAAATATTCCCCTTGAGGGGACAGAGGAACGATGTCCTCTGAGAGCTGGTGAAAAAAAGAATGAAAAGGATAAATGCTTTAACTCTGAGTGGAGGTTAGTTTTAATAGGTTTGAAATGCTAAGATCTTGTGACACTATAAAAGTGAAATATGACAAAAATTTTCTCATTGGGCATACAGGCCAATGGCAAAAAATGTCAGTTCTCAAAGGTCACCTGAAGGTAAGCTGTCAACACTATACTGGCTACTTGTTTTTGTTGAGGAGGAGAGAATAAACAAAATAAAAATTTTCGTTGATGCAGAGGGTAAATGATGTAGGAACCCAAATGCTCTAAACTGAAATAATTTTGACAGTCACAGCACAAATACTGAAAAAAAAAAAAATCAATGTATGTAAGTGAAACCTCTCAATAACAAGGCACATGCCTTGTTCCACACTTGAACCGAAAGAAAATATTTTAGCATTATTATCCCTGAAAGGGGGAAAGGGCAATGAAAATGAGTTCTGATTCATTGCAACAGGAGAGAGGTCTATCCATGTCCAATAGTCAGTGTATTGTAGTAGAACTCTCTCCAGTATATATTAGGAACATCTAAACATAGAAGTATATCATGGAATGCAAGTTCCACTAAAACAGGCAAGGGCAAAAATCTGCACTGAACAAAAAGATCCAGTGGACCTGGAATTAATCTTTATTACAGTTTAAAAAATAAAAAAGCTCATGAGGAATACTTATGAAGTAAGAGTAGTGATCCCTGTTAGGGTTATTCAGTTTTAATTTCCAGGAAAGCTCATGTTGGCATATGGTGTATTTTGGAACATAAGAACTCTTCCCTGAATTAACTAATTTATTTGCTCATTCATTTATTTTGGCTAAGACCAGTTCAGTGCATGATTCTTCTAAAGCTTCATTAGCACTTCAAAAAAGAACAGGTGAAATATTCACCTGTTACAAATACCTGAGTTGATAAAACTGTCTGTCTTATAAATGGATCGTTAGTTTTGAAAAGGCTTTTCATATCATGTGCACTTTGACAGGAATTGACTAGTATCATTCCACACTTCAGTCCAGCTTCTGTGAGAGTAGGGATAGCAATTTAAATGAAACATAACTGTGAGTATTGTGATATATATTTACCTTTTAAATGTCTGGGTTTGGTGTTGGTTTTTTTTTAATATTCTAATTAAACCTGGGTACTTATATCACTGTTGAAACTTTTTTTTCCTGTTTGATGTATTATTGGTCTCTAGATTTACTAGTGTCATGTTACTCTTGATCCATAACAAGAAACCTGAACATAACAGCAATGAGTAGCAGTCAGAGGGCAAAACTGCTTCACACTTTCAAGTAAATATAATTGTTAGTAATATTTGGAAAGCATTGAAGACACACATATTTCAGAAATTAATTAAAAATTATGAGATATTTTCAAGCCATCAATAATGTAATAGCTGAAAAAGAAACTGGGAAGTGAGTTCTCCATGGGTACTTGTATGAATACATTTGAAAATCACTCTCTTTAGTCCATGACTTTTAATTAGGGCTGAAGAGAGCAGAGTGCATGGGAGCCTTTTGCACTAATATCCTGTAAGCTAAACAGTTTGTTCCTGGTAATAATTCAAATATTTTTAAATCTGAATCCCTGATAAGATGATTTAACCACTGTGAAATGAAATGTTTTTATTTCATTGCCACTGAATGATGGAATGTCTTTCTCCACTATAAGAGTGCTTTCTTTTGCTAGGGCTATGAGCACAGAATTACAATAAAAATGCAGAGAAGAGGTTGTGCAGCAGCGTTAGTGGAGCCAGTGTGACTAACTTTACTGTTTTTACCATACCTTTTGCACTCAGAGTAAATGCTTATATTGACTGATACAATGGTCTGTGTAAGTTTTATCATTGTATACAAGGTTGACCATATAAATTGCAAATAGACAGGACAACCCGAAGAGTTGACCAGACAGTATAAAACAGCCATAACTGACTAACTACAAGCACCTGAAGGAGAACTTTCTGGGCACAAGGCCACTTCTCTGATATTTAAGGTGCTAAATCTGTATCTGTGGTATTGTCTGTGCTCCCCTTCCTCCTCCTCACACCTCAGATGCAATTGTGAGACTCCATACAGATTTTCCAGCTCTAAGACAGCTCAACATGATCCTCAGAAATAGGAAGGTTCATTGATCTTCAGTGGGCTTGGTCTTCTGTATGACTTTGATGGAGCTTTTCCAGCAGAAGCAGAGTACTTGAGTAATTTTTTGGCTGTGTAAAAAGTTTTGCTACTGTTTCATTTCAAAGGGAACCTGAATACAAAGAAGTAAGGTGTATCACAACTCAAATGTGGGCTCAAAGTTACTAGTAGCCTTAAGGATTTGTAATGGGAGATAGGCAGAATTTCTATGCTTGGCTAATTCAGATTTAGTCATTAGTTTGTCATTTACCTCATCTGTGTTTTTCCCTTCTGTTCTTTACTTCAGTAGACAAATATATCAACCGTGAAGAATTATATTTAATTTTATTCATACCTGTTTTGATATTTAGTAAATACATATCTTTCCTTCATTTTCTTCCCTGAAATCCTCATGTTCCTGTGGCATTCTAGCTATGCCATATGAAAGGGTATTTCTATCATGCCTTCATTGCCATTTTTCCTGGACAGCAGTTCATCATTGCTGAAGAATCCAAGTTAATTATTCAACATATAGCTGAGCTATACAAACTTCAGGTACATACAAAAACCAGCATGCACTACCAAATAAAAAGCCTTCCCTGTAGCATTAAAACTCTTTTCCATGTTTTTTGCTAGAACACAAAGAATAAGGGAGAGATAGAGGTAACAAATTCCTCAGCTTCAGAAAACATCACTTGGGTTTTGGCTTGCAAACATGAACTATAGTTTTCTTATGTTGTTGTCTTAAGAACATATCCATCCCTGTAGTGTACCATTAAGTATGCAAAGGAAAACATGGCATAGAAGAGGGCCTCGTGTTGTTCTTCTGCTTTTAACAGGTGTTAAAGAAACTAAAACGGTGTTATTGTGCATTTAAGTGGAGCTAACTCAAGTATCAGTTTCAAATGCAACCAGAGCAAGGCAGAAGAAACCATGTCAGAAGTTCTGGCTCAGAGTGATTCTCTGCAGTGTTACGTACTGCAGGTGCCACTACTACAGCTCATAAACTCTGCAGCTGTAAAGAGAAGAAAGCTGAACAGAAATGTACAAAAATTAAAATTAGAAGTATTTATGAACAACCAAGTCCTAGACAAAGTTCCATTTATATTTAAGACTCCTTATTTATTTTAATTGACCCTTGTTAGATAGAACTGTTCATCAAATATAGAGATGTGTAACAGCTGCATCTCCCCGACCGCATCAAGGGTTGAAAGGGTTTATGGAGTAACTGCATCTCACTTCCAGGAAGGCCCTTCTAGTTCATGTATAACTTCATGAACTGTTTGGGGATCCATTTTACCCAAGGAATTAGTGTAAGGATCTGGAAGAACCCACACCTTTAGAGTTCAATATAATCATCCCACTCAAGATTAAAACACAAACGAGGTTATGTATCAGTTGGGAAGACTCCACGCTTTATTGGCAAAGAAAGGAGTGAGAGAGAGAAAGGGAAAAGACACCAAAGACAGATGTTAAGCAGGGGACACTCTGAACCATGAGGATCCGAGCGACGTCTCACACAGTACCATGAACCCATCCCTCGCTGGCGGGAATTCCACCCAGCCACCCTGATCACCGCCTTTTATACCTTTTCATTCCCACTTTTTTACTCCAGCACGTCTCACACGTCCCTCAGTGCCCACGCCACGGTCGCCAGGTGCCCTGGGTAGCACGTGCCCCTGTCCCCTCCCACTACGCGCGAGTGGCGCCGGGAGCGGCGGCGGGAAGCGCTGCGTGACACAGGAGGTGGGTGAGGACGTGTGTTCCGTGGGGGGTTGTTGAGACAGCGCGTCCGCACAGGTCTGCCCCAGTCCGCCACAATTAGAAATCTCTATGGAGAGGCATATGGATTGTTATTTTTACCTTGTGGTGGTCTTTGCAAATTAAATGTACTCCAAAATATTGTTTCCATTTTTCTGCCTGTTTTCTTTCTGCTGTAAAATTAAAATCATCTCCTTACTGACCCTGGGTTTACAAATACATTCATGCCTGGTACGTGAGAACTACCTTGCTAGCTTTCTTCTTTCTTGTTCTTTTTCTCTTTTTTTTTTTTTCCACTGGCACATTTAATTAGCGCGCAGTGCACTGGACCATCACAGAAGTATATAGAATTCCAATGGAAAATAAATTCATTAAGGTCAGCGTTCTTACCAACTGGAACAAGCAGCTGATTAATATTTGCAGTTCTTATTATGTCCCATAGTGTTACCAGTACAAACCCATATGGACCATAATTTCAAACAACTTTTCTCCCATTCTTCATAATCCTGCAGTAAATAAAAAGGGGAAAACAATAAACACACCAGTATTTCAAAAATAGTACCATCTTTTTTACTAGTGGCATGGTTGCTTACTGAAATGACAGATACTCGTGAACAAAAATCAACTCATAAAGAACATTTTCATACCAAGAATCAATATGCAAAAGTGCAATCACAACACTGCTTGTGTGCCTCTGCATATAATAATACTTTCCAGAGGGGCGGGAAAACAATCTTACAAAGTACCCTTGGGATCTGATTTTTTGCAAATAAAACACGAGTGATCCCTATGGTGCCTCTCAGTATAGTCCTAACTGAAAGGCCAATTAGCTAGTATTTTAGAGATGCTTTCAAGATGTTTTGATTTTTGCTAACTTTGTAAAATGGTCTTTCTGCAGAGCAGCCTGATTGCACTTCCAGCTACAGCTGATACGAAAGTTTCCTTCAAAATATTTCTGACAGAAATTGTAAAGCAGGAATCTTCCATATTCATACATTTTTCCTGCAGGTTTATCACTATAGCTAATCACTGACTAATCTGAAGATTAGCCACCTACAGGTGACAAAGTGAGTTACCTGTGAGTTTTCAGAAGCTTGTGTACAGTAAAAAAGAAGCATCCGTTTCAAAGCTAAAAAGCTATGACATGATTAACTGCTCTGATACCCCTCATGATTTCTGGATACCAAGATACTCCTTGCTATCTGCAGCCTCTGCTTTCTGTGGTTTTGTGCGCCTGCTACAGCTCATCTCTTTCTTTCTCCCCACCTGGAGGGCAGATTCTTTATCAGATCGTTGTGCTTTGAAATATGGCGTTTTATTTTGTACAGTCTTGTCAGAATAGATATGGCTGAAGAGACACAAACCTAGTTGTTATTCCTGCATTCGTCAGAATAGATATGGCAGAATAGATAGAGACACAAACCTAGTTGTTATTCCTGCATTTTACTTAATGTGGGGAGGGTTGCTTGCTTGTTCATTTGTTTCACAAATCATGGAATAATTTAGCTTGGAAGTGACCTCGAAAAGTGACTGATCTTCATTTAGCCTTCTCCACTTTGGCCTGAAGCCAGCCAGCTGTCCCAGCCTCTCCTCATAGGTCATATACTCCAGGTCCCTGATCATCCTGGTGGACATCCACTGGACTCATTCCTGTCTGTTAACGCCTGTCTTATTCTGTAGGACCCAAAAGTGGACACAATATTCCAGATGTGGTCACACAAGTGTTGAATAGAGAGGAATAATAACTTCCCTCAACCTGATGACTGAATTCTTGGTACGTCAACCCACTATGTAGTAAGCTTTCATCCCTACAAGGGCACATTGTTGACTCATATTCAACTTCTTGTCAACCAGGACACTTAGGTCTATAATGCAAAGCTGGTTTCCTGCCAATCTGCCACTAGCTTCTATTACTGTGTGAAATTCTTTGAATTTGTTGAATTTCATGAGTTTTTTTCAACCCATTTCTCCAGTCTGCTGAGGTCCCTTTGACTGACAGCCCTCCACAGCATATTGACCATTCCCTCCCAATTAGGTGTCACCTGTGAACTTGCTGAAATTGCACTCTGTTTTGGCACCTGGTTTAATAATGAAGATATGAAACAGCATTGACCTTTGAGGAATGTCATTCATAACTGACTTCCAGGCAGACTTTGAAATTTTGATCACTACTCTTTGACTTTTCATTCATTTTAATATTGAAAAGGGAAACTTTCTGCAATCTCAGAGAAATACTGAAAACCTCATTTGACTTTGCTCATTTCTTCCAAAGAAACCATTTGCAACAAAAGTTAGCCAGATTTACTCCATTTATATATAATACAAATACTGGAAAGGGAATTTGCACAAAGAGTAGGCAAGGCCTACTAATTAATCAGGGTTTGCATGGACCCTCCATCGTTGAGTGGATTCTACTTTGTACAACAGAATGAAGCATTCTAGATACTTGTTAATTTGTGTTAGTAATATTAAGTCCTGAACAAAATAAACTTAGCTGCAGTGTTCCTTGCTTCCTTGAGAACGTTCTCTCAGAAGCAAAGAAATTTTAAAGAAGCTCTGACATTAATTGTGTTTGTGAAGGAATAACTCCTTTCACTGCTGAGCTCTTTCATGTTTTATTTTCAGCTGAATCAGTTCATCTGATTAAAGACAATATGTCTCCCTAGAAGCCTTAGTTAAAAGTGGTCAAACTTGAATGGACAGATAGGACTGAGTAGAGCAAAAGCGTTTCCAAACTGGAAGTCTCAGAACAGGATCTCTGACAGCAGAAGATTTGGGAGGAAAACACAAGAACTCTGAAGTAGGTAGGTATGAGATAATTTATCCTATCTACAATTTCTCTTCATGTATCATAGTCAGGAATGAGTGTACAGTTTGAAGCATGAGGCTCAATATTTCATCTTATTACATTCTTGAACTCAAAAATTTTGGTGGTGAAAGTTCTGCAGTGCAGCCACACAGTACATGAAATACAATTCTTTCTCTGTGAGTATTTGAACTTTCTCATTTTAGGTGAATGCTCCTTTATATGTCTGAATGTATGAAGTACATACTCCTGCAGAACATGTCTCTAGACCACTCATTTATATATTTTAATCAAAACCTTCTTATTTCTTTCTAGGTAAATATTCTAATATTTTTGCTCTTTCTTCATAGAGTTTTTTTTTAAGTCACTTATATTTTCTGAACTGTTCACACAGTATTTTTGTGAGTTGCAAGGGCCAGACTGCACAAATATTCCAGGTAAGATTTTAACTGTTAATTTATTTAAGATCATTATAAAACTTTTGGGGTTATTCTTTATCACATTCCCTATGTAATCTAATATCCTGTTGAAGGAGCCTTTTCCTGTTATAGTCATATTAAGCATGGCTTCTTTGCAGTTTGTAGAAACCCTTTTATTTTTATAACTCTGACACCTAATAATGGAGAAAACGGAAGTTCTTAGTGACTAAAATATGCAGTTGATGACAGATTCCTGAATCCTGATCTGGATAAGAAACGGAGTCACTAAAAAGCGGTGCTGCTATTGACAGTGAATCAAAACCGAATATCAAAAGTCAAGAAAACCATAAGTGGAAATATGGTGCTAAGTATGCTATAAAGACACAATATGTATTATATACTCTACATTAGGCATGTACTTGCTCACTTAGACCCTGTCCAGCAAGAGAGGATTGTTTTTACTTGAAGTCAGGAAAAATCCCTTAGCTTTCCTCCTTTTTAAATTCTACATGAGGAAAAGACAGACAGACAAACTGGAGTACGCATGATTCAGATAAATATCACATGGGCTAGGAAAGTACTAGGAGTAATTTAAGCAGATTTCTTGGAATGTTACTCTTTCAAGCATATAGTCCCTCACCTTTCCAGGATAATTTCCTTAGGGAACTTGGTTTTAGTTTTACAGCAGTTTAGTTGTTTTCTTTACTAATCACAAGAAGACCTGCAGAACATTTTCTGTCCTGTTCCTTGTTTTCTGTACTGAGGATCTGTGCTGTCTTCACTGTGTCACAGTGCCCATTTACTTGGATTATTGGAAAGGTAAGAATTACTGCTAATCAAATGGTTTTATTTTATCCACGCAAGAATTGAATTTAAGTAGAATATTAGGCTATCATTGCATAATTTATCTTTTTTCCTCTTGAATCAAAGATGGATCTAAATTACATATTTGAATTTAAACTATTCAACCTCTAAAATTAAGTAAATTCATATTTGAAGAAGTATCTGAATAGTGCTGCCAAAGGCTCTTTTTGTTACCTGAGGCCCAAGAGTTAACCAAGTAGCCAGATGGGAACTTAGAGATGAAAAAAGACAACAGTTTAAAAAAGGACTATTAGTGGAATGTCTGCATGCTTCTATATGGAAAGAGGAAAAACAGGAGAAGCACAACTTTGATTATACTGGTAAAAACCCCAGCAGCTATACAGGATGTAGCCACAGTTAAAGCAGTAGATCTACTATAAGAAAGGAAAGAGAGTAAAAGCAAACATGGTAAACAGGTACTGAAAGGGACTATTTTGTTTGTGCAACACTGAATGGGGTTAGAACTGCTTCAGACGTGTGAAATAGGCCTAATGGATGAAGACTTTCCTGTAAATTACTAGGTAAATTCAGGATAAAAAGTAATCCATAAATCTCATAAAGATCCATAGCAAAATCAAACCTTACACAGTGAAGTATCATAGGGTACAAAATAAACAATGGAACAGGGAAAACCAGCTACATATCTCTTCATAAAAAGACAAAACAAGCTAACAGTAGAATTAAGACACAATATGATTCATTAAATAACAAGGCTCTGAGACATAAAAAAAAGACTGTAACATAATTCATAAAAAAGTCTTTTCATCATTTGTTTAGATATATATTTATTATATCATTGATTAACTTGGTAATTTTGTAGCTTTATTTATTTTCATAAAATTGTTTGAAGGCTAAAAAAAGAACCAATATAAGCTTTTATACAACACAATATGGTCTGTAAGTTTCTCAAAGACTTTTTTTTATTGAAGTGATCAAAAATTGTTTCTTCTACTTCTCAGTCAGACAGTTACTAAGTACTAGGATGAAAGCCTTTATATCTTGATATTGGGCTTAGCCACTCTGACAGGTTAGGTCATGAACTGAATAGGTCTTTGGTCTAACATGGTATGGCTGTTCTTATGTGACAAAATACTGCAGGCTCCAAACAGGCTTGAAAACAAAATCTTTGTACAGTTTCTCAGTAAATGTTATTTTCGACTTCACTTGTAGCAAATTATTCCTTTGTAGTCTTTTCTTCCACTTTAATTGTAATGATTTTGTCTATAGCTTTTTATTTTTTCATCTAGCTTTTTGTCTGTTAATCCAATACAGGTAAATTATTGATGACTTTATCTTTCTCATTCATCCTCTGAAATGGAGTCAGAGAACAGTAATGTCCAAGTGAATTAACTACAGTCATCTTAATTATGAAAGGTTGCAGAATTTTCCAACCTTATTTCAAGAAGTAAGACAAAATCGTCTGATTCACATGAAGTATCCAGACAAAGCCTGTACCAGGAATACCAGAAAGGGAAAGCTGGAAAGTATTGATAAGTTTTACAGCCAGAGCTCAGATGAAAAGGGTCATTCTCATACTTAGACATCTTCTGAAATACTTATGCATGTTTAATTAAATTTCTGTTTCACTTACTTTTTCAGATGCGTAGTGTTGCATCAGAGTCAGATGCCTAACACACTTTACCTGCAGTAGTAATGCTGGTTGTTTTTTACCGGACTTCTACTTTTCTCAAGGACATTTGTGTCCTACCAAAATGCAAAGCACTATGGTTACTTTGTTCCCTAAGAGCACGTGCATGATTATGAGTTGCAGCAGTTTGTCATTCAGTAAATGGCTGTAAATAAGCCACATGGCTAACACTGACATCTACTAAAAAGGCAAATCCACCACGAGGCCTGTGATAGCTTTAGTACCTATCTAGATTCATGTTTCATTTAAAGGACTTCTGCAGACCTTTTTTTTTAGGTGATAGAGAGGTATTGGTGGAGGTAGTTTCATGTACTGTGACTAAGTGTGGAATTTAAAGTCTTTTCTTTGCCTATATGCAAGGATTGGCATGAATAGTTGTGTTTCATCTGACCAAGTTTTCTACACACCAATAGGAAGATTAGTTCTGAGAGACAGGCAGCACCTCAGCAGCCTATAAAATGCTTTTTCTAGAATTCTTCCCCAAACCCTTAAACATACTGATATTTTGATAGCATTGATCCCTTTGGCTTGGTTTGAACCAACAGAAGCCTACAATCTAGAAATGTAATGCAGCTGCCTTCTGTCTTAATCAACTACTTTCAGGGTAAGAACTTTCTTTTTTTTTTTTTTTTCCTTCACATTCCTTTGAACAACAGCATTCCAGTCAAAATTACAATCGTGAAAATGCCAGTGGCCACAGTCTGTACTCCTCTCTGAGTTCTCTTCTAAAACTGGACTAGCTCAAGATTTCTGCAGGCAACTTGTAGAGAATCTTTGCCTTTATATGACTGTGAACATATAAGAAATGACCATACATTTATTTAATTTGCATGGCACCATTCTTTATATATGTCACTTTTAGAAGGGTTGGAAATGGTTCCCTGAAAACAGAAGCAGAATGTCTATCCAAGTCAGTTCGACACTTTAAAGGAAGAGAAGTGTTCAAGGATTTTCCACCCTGGACTTCTCAGTCTGTGTCCATGGCAGCAAAATCGGGTAAATCCTTTCAGCAATCTCACTCATTCAATTCTAAGCCTATTAATAGCTACCTCTGAGTGGCAAAAGACTTGTTACTTGAAATAGAACATGTTTTACTTTCAAGATGGAAACCTTTGTATCACTAAAGACAGGTGCCTCAGTGTATAAAGGCATTGATACCCTCAAAAAAATCACCTTCTCAATCATTATCCCAGGAAATGGAGCACAGTTTCAAAGAAAAAGAAGAAAATTTTAAAAGAGGGAGAGAAAAAGGAGAGAGTGTTCTTTCATTTTCTAGGAAGGAGTGAGCCCAGAGGCAAATTTCCATGAACCATGGAAGAACAGTTCATTTAAGAATGGAAGTTAAGCCAATGCTGTGGAAGTGATCCATGGCTGCCCTACCAAGTAGTTTATGTGACAAGAAATATTCATTCTTTTCCTGTGGTGAAGCATAGTTAGGTCATTCTGTTCAAAACTTAATGCCCCATTCAGATACAAAACATTGTTTTATTGTCTTAGACAAGAAACATGAAGCAGTAAACTTTATCTCTTAGTGAATAACTATATGTAGTCCTTCCTTATGCATTATTTAACATTGATCAAATCACTGTGAACATCATAACCCCTTTGTCATCACAGTTTTGCCTGTGCATAAGCTCCTTTCTTTAGAGGGGAAAATGCAATACTGCCTGCAAATTAATGCTCAGTGTCAAAAAAACCCAAAATGGTTGTTTGAAATCCACTTAGCTCATACCATGAAACTGGTAAGCTTGCATAAGCTTGAATGAACATAAAACATTTTTGCTTTACATGCGAAAACAACAAAATATGGGCAGACATGCATTAGCATTTTTGTCCTGATTGGGGCCATGGTAACCTATTATGTAATTGTAGCAAATGCAGGTAAACAGTCAAACATTGGCTAGGAAATAATGCAAAAAGCCAAAGTAAGCAAACTGTTAAGAAAAATTATAAAAACAACCCCAGGTCAACTCAAATCCATGAGGGAGAAATCTCCACTATGAAGAACATATTCTTCCCAGAAGAGGTGTCGGGATACTGATGATTGATCACAAATTCCTTTTCTATTCTTGAAGTAGATTGAAACTGTTTATTTCAGGACCCAGAACAGTGGAAAGGGCAGTATAAGTCCAGAGAAAAAATTATTTTGATTAGACTGTTAAAATTTAAATTAGACTAATAATAAATCCTTAGTTCCATGTTAAAGATGTGCTCTTTGCTCATGACAAGATTCTGAGTGTAAAACTATTTCAGAGTGAAGTGCTTGGAACTGGTAATTAGCATAAACATTTTAGAATGTTTACTGTCTACCCCCAAAAAATGAAAGAAGGTATGATGACTTTTAAAATACCTCAAGTACTCAATTTTAACTCCCTCCTTGGTATTTATGGACAGTGTTGATGTATGATAAAATGGACGTAAATGGCTCAGGAACAAAATCAAGCTGGAAACTGGGAAAAGATTTCAAGCTGTAATTGTTTTCTAAATAGGGTGGTTCAGACAAGAAGCTAAAACTTTTTGAGATTGTTTCAAATAAATTTATCAAATGGATAGTTTGTCAATATAGAAATTATAATGTAGGTAGTATTTTCAGCCTGTAATGAGTCTGTAGATATTTGATTTTTGTTAACTCTGGGGACATAATGAAAGAAGAGCTAAATGATGTTTGTTTATCATGTTTTTATGTTATATTTCTATTTCTAACCCTATGCTTCAGGACCTCCAAAACTAACTTCTAGGGAAAATAAGGATTCCTCTCCCCAGCCTCCCCACCCCCCATGCACAGCTTCTGTGGGGAAAATAAAAAGAGAAATATTGTCTCTTGAAGCATTAGAGTTTTCTATAGCTAAGGCCAAGAGAAGCTGTGTTAATTATCCCAGTGGAATTACACTTCTTGTGTTCTTTATTAGGTGTACTTTTCTTATTTAGCTTTAAATGAGATTGCCAGAAAGGCAATAAGGAACAAATTCTATCCAGTTCCAGTTGTCAATAAAAATAGCTGTGTTTTCATTTCGTGATTTGCATTTCTCTATATCATAGAATGTAGTCTACTTCCAAGGATCTTTTGGGAATTTGTAGGAATGAAGAACAAGGAAGATGTTTTTAATGTCTTCTAGGTTTTGCAATAAAACAGTTTTTTCCAGAAAGAATGAAGGAAGTACTTGCTGGTTTCTGGGAGGAAATTCTCAATGAACTTGAATGGGAACTGCTGGCAGCTCTATACTCCCATGTTTTCTCGGTGCACCACTTAGAAATGTAATTACTAAATTAGTACACAGACTAGGAGAAGTTACCTGTGTAAAGTAACAATCAGTGGCGTGCACATGTTCGGCTCAGACCCACACACTTTAAAACACGTTATCTATATAAACAGCAGCTAAAAATGCCTGACACTCTCCCTTCTGCTTCAGAATAAGGGTTCACCTTGCAGTGTGCTTCATCCCAGTCTTTGAATACTGTTTAAGTGGTTGGATGAAATAATTGTTTCTCCTTCATTCTGTTGTTTATCCACTAGAACCAAGTAGCAGAGGCAAGGTGATAGGGCAGATAAAATATTCCTCTTTCTCCATGATCTTAGAAATCATTTTCACAGAAACTTTTTGTGGGATCAGTTACTGCGTCAGTCAAATATGTGCCAAACAGCAAAGACATATCTGTCCAATGCCTTTTATTCTTCAAAAGGTGTACAAAGAAGTTGGGTTTTTTAACTGTAGTGAGGCTCTTAGAAAAATAAGGTCTCTAAAGTATTGAACTGAAACCCCAGAAATTAATACAGCAGTATTTGACAGAAAATTTGAATTTAGCTAGCAATCCAGAGCTGCATTTATCAGCAATATTGTAATGCTTCTACATACCTATACTTACCTTAGATCATTTACATTCTCTCAAGAAGAGTTGCTTAAATACCTTGAGTCTATTCACACAAAGGGGCAACCAGTGATCATTACAGTTAAGCCTGTTCTAGTAACATGCAGATACTTATGGCAAAGATCATATAAAAATGCACAGTAAAAAACAGACTGAGATGAATATATTTAACTGCACAGAGCACTGAAGACTTAGGGTGAACCCATCTCTTTCTCTTTATGCCAAGCAGCTATTAAAAGTCCTGGACACTACTGTTGCTTATCTGCAAGGTGTTCTGGTAGTTTCCAAATGCTTGTGCTTCACAGCTTTCATAGAATCATAGAATGTAAAGGACTGCTCTCAATTCCTTCATCCCCCAGCCTGTACTGTTACTGGGGGTTGCCCTGACCCAGGTGGAGAACCCTGCACTTGCCCTCGTTGAACCTCATGAGGTTCACAGAGGCCCATTCCTTGAGCTTGTCCAGCTCCCTCTGGATGGCATCCTGTCCCTCAGGCGTGTCAACCACACAACTCAGGTTGGTGTCATCTGCAGACTTGCTGAGGGTGCACTTGATCCCACTGTCTATGTCATTGATGAAGATATTAAAGAGCACTGGTCCCAATACGGACCCCTGAGAGACTCCGTTCGTCACCCATCTCCATCTGGACATTGAGCCATTGACTGCTACCCTCTGGATGTGACCATCCAACCAATTCCTCACCCACCCAACAGTCTCTAGTCAATTTATTAATCTCCATGTCTTATGTATTAGCACAGTGGCTGCCCAGGGAAAACACTGCCCCAAATCCATTTCATCTGGCAAACTAAGGAAAAGGAAAAAGAATAGCAAATGGACAATCTGATGTTCGTTTTTTTCAGCTGTGATATAGTACATAAAATAGGAGACTTTTTGATAGTGATTATCAAATAAAATGTCTACCATTTATGAAAACCTACTATATTTAACAGTTATAGTTAAAACATTGACATGTTATAGGCCACAAAAGAACTTTAGTAACAGGTGTAAATCCAAACGATATGACCAGGAATTTTAAGTAAGATAACGTGTTCAGGAATATCATCTTCAGTCAGGGTTGTTTTTTCTCTTAGGGCTAAAAGACACATCATTGTGAGTGTTTCATGAATACATCAAACCGATTTTCCACCTGAACAATTACTGAACAATATTAAAGAATGGGAAATTACTGAAAGTGTCTTAAATCATTCAAATTTTCATCTAAATCTTAAACCAGACACAAACCAATTAGTTCAAACAGTCAATGAGAAACAAACATCCTTTTTTCAATATTTTTAGCCATTTGAAATTTACAATGTTCCAGATAAATCAGAATGTTCTTATCTTTTTCCAGTTTCAAGACTATATTTTCCTGATTAATGCTAGACAATGCTCATGTAAGTTTAATATTCAGTCAAGATGTTCATTCTTTTCTCCTGTACCCAGCATAAATTTGGAGTCACTTTCTTTGTTCCCTCTATTTTAAGCCAACCTATTTTAAAATTTCCCCCAAACGTGTCACAAACTTGCCTCATATATTGAAAGTGCTACATCTCAAAAACAGTTAGCTACATCTAATCTAAAACATCTAACTCTGCAGTTACCAGCCAGTTATCATTAAAATGTCAGCCAAAACACTTAGCAGCTAGAACTCATTACATGCTAATATTAGCCATCTAAAAGTTAGGCATTTTGCTTAAAGCAGCTTACTAAACACCCTAGTAATAGAGATATGGGCAGATAACAACTCATGTCATGACTTAGATGTCTATGTCTCTCCAGTGATTATAAAGGAAAACAACTAAGCGAAATAGCTTAGATGAGATGCTTAACTTTTGATAGGTAATGCTAGGTAAGATTAATCCTTTTTCCATTATCTATTATTTTTCCAGAAATTTCTTTCTAAGAAACTTATTATGTTGAATCTGACTTTGTACCTTCTATGTACACAGGGAATTTGCACATTGATTTAAAAATTTAATTAGCCTTTCCATATAGTCTCCTGCTTGCCTACAGCAAAATATAAATTACTCACAAAACAATCTACAATGAGTAAAAAGATGCTGTAGCATCTATTTCCAATGGAGTTACACCTGCTTCAAATACCAAGCCACAGTTACTTTGTTTTTTTTAAATTCATTTGGGAACATATTAGCCATTTCAGAATAAGCCAAACAGCATGGAAAAAACTTGTTGGAGTCATACAAGCTAATGCCTAAATTAAGAGTTATATAGCTCTCTCAGTATGGTACTGATTAGTGTTGCCTAAAGAATCACCCACATGCACCTACTGTAATTTTGCCTGATGCTACACTGCCTGGCAAACATTGCAGTTCTTTCAGAACTACTTCAGTGATGTCTGTCCCACATTTTGCAGTACAGAAATGCCCACAGGCACATGTAGAATGTCAAAAATAAGGAATCTGGACTGAAGCTATGGGAGGGGTGACTTCAGAAGCCTTCAAAAGAACTGAACAGATTCATTCTTCAGTTTCTGCTCTGAAAGACAGTGCAGTCTTGCTATGCTGTTCTGCCACTCAGGGATTTTCCTGTATGGAAAACACTGCTTACATTTAAGTCATTATTATCCTTTCCAGAGTCTTTCCCAGGCAAAGGTACTGCAACACTTCAAATGCCCTCAGGGATCTTCAACTCTAATTATTTACATGAGAGAGATTTTAGGACACTACGAAAGATTTTACATGTCTGAAGGAAGCATGTTGTAAAGTTTTTAAATGCAATACTGAGAGACTTCAAAAAAATTCCCACCAAGTGAGACTTGGCAATGCTAGCTCAGTCAAAGAAAACTGGAGAAAGCTGTAATTTTCACTTTAACTCTGGATGGTTTTGCTTTCGTCTATTTTGCTTGGATCTTTAATTTTATTTGCATCCTGTGATTTAGTATTTTATTTAATTTTTTTCTAGACTCCAAGTAATGAAAGGCATTTGGACCTGAAATCTTATCAACATGTCTAATAAAAGGCTATTTAAATTCTGCATATTTTAAATATCTAATAGTTTCAGAAACTTATATACTTTCAAATATTTAAATAAGAATAGATAAAAATATACTTTTGTATCCTAAGGAAAACTGTTAGACAACAGAATTGTTTTCCCATATTAAAATACTGGTCCACCTGTTATTTCTGTACAAAACATTGCATTTTGGTTATTGTCTAGTTCTAAAAATATAGTTCTGAAACTTACCTGAGAAAATAATGTTGTTTATTAAGCTTCTTTGTGGTGGGATAAACATAGGATAAACCATATGCAATTGAACTAAATTATATTTTGTTCTAAAAGATGAAAATATGAACTCTAAAGGAAACCTGAACAACTAGTTGAATCTGTTGTAAAATCATTAAAGTTTTAAGGTCACTGGAACGATGACCACATGTATGAATTCAATTCAACCGAGTGTACTTGTTCTAACTCAGAGTTGGTTGCAAGGAAAAATGGAGCTCCTCAGTGGAAAAAAAAGCGGTCAAAAATTGACCTGAAAATATAGGTAACGATGTTTTCAGACTAGATATATTTGTAAAATATCAAGAAAGAAAAAATAAAGCTCACTGAACATGTTTTTTAACTAAAAATTTTTCGGAGTCTAAAATAAAAATATTTTTTCAAAGCAGCTGTATTCCAAACCCGTCTTCTGAGATCTTAACCTTTAATTCAGTTTACTATCTGGAAAAAAAAAAAAAAAGGTCTTCAAAACCATGTGAATCTATCTTTGTTGTCAACTGCCTTAAACAAATTACTGATTCTAGCTCACTGCAGACAAAATATGTGCCTCAGAGTCATACAGGTATCTAGAGATATCAAAAATTAAAGAATAGATGTTTGAAAGCAGGAAATCACCACTTATGTTGAACCAGTACATGAATGTATAAAAATATTGTTAGGACTTTCAAAGTCCACAAAGGTTTACAGTGCTCCCTCTGTAATGTCATTCTGGGAATTTCCTAGGTAAATGTGGAACAATTTAATAACTAAATCACAGTACTGAGAAATCTAATGACTTTCTCTAATATGTTGTGCAAGAAATGCATAGGTATTTCAGTTTACTCACCTTAAAATTATATGTACTGTTAAATCTTATTCTCAGGGTAGTATTATAAAAGTGATTTAAGGATTTTGTCATGTTATGCATCATAAATATTACTTTACCAAATAACTATGAAATATAACAGAGACAAAACAATTATTTTTTGTTTGTGTTCAGAACCTTGCCATTGTCTCTGCCAAACACTGTTCTGGAAAGATTCTCTATACTTGAGCAGACTGAGATTCCCTGAAATGGGATTGACAGTGAATATTCAGACAAAACTTTTCAAAGATCAGGGGCACCAACTAGATCATTATCTTTACCCTCACCTATCTAGTGATGCCATATATTCATGAAATTATAGGCAAGAGGAAAATCTGCCAGTAAAGAATAGCTTTTGTTTTCTTCCCCCCTCCACTGCCCACTGTGAAAATTACTGTAATTTTTTCAAATGGAATTTTCCTCTCCTGACTTGTTAGAGGTGCTATATTAAATACTTTACATTGTGTTCCTTTACACTGGATAGAATTTTTCCACAATAAACCAGAGGGAAAAACAGATCTCCCTTTGTCATTACATTTAAATATGTGTAGTCACTACATTTAAATATTTTTACTTATTTAAATATTTAAGTAACAAGAGAAAGAAAATAGGATTCTGCTGATAGAGGGTAATATCACCATCATCTTTAGTGATGATATTCCCAGAGACATCAAAGCTGCGTGTGTGTAACACAGGCTGAAGAGACTCATTTCTTTCCCATGACTTCATAACACTGATACAATCATAGCCATTCAGTGATCAGGAATATTACATACAGGCTTTTGTCATTCACAGATTATAAGCTTTCAAGTTTTATAAGCTTTTAAGTTGTATTTAGTACTGAAAACACGATGATGCATATTTTATTTTATCTCATTTTTCTTAGTACTGTACTTCTTAAGTCACTTACCTTTTCCTTAAAAGAGATCCTATATCTCCAACACACTGGCGATGTCACTGAACCTGTATTTTCAGTAATTTTTACTCACTTTCTGATTTCTGCACAAAAATTATTTACTTTTATTCTCTTTGTGTGTCATTTTTGTAGAAATCATATATATTAGATCAAAGGACAGAGGACAGTAGGCAGTTTTAACACTGCACAGGATAATGCACCACTCTGAGTCATGTAATGAAATAGCAGCCATGTGGAGCATCTCAATGAACATCATGGCCATATCCACCCCTCTATAAGGCTTTCTAATTGTGGTCTTCCTCCTCCTGAGTGAACCTTTTAGGTTCTGTAGTGACGACAGTATAATGATGGTTTCTACTTCTATTCAGTACTATTTAAGAACCAAGCTGGAAAAATTTTAATGTAAGGATGACGTCTTTATTTTTCATTAAAGAAAAATCATTCAATACCTTTAAATGTGATGCTAATTCTCCAACTATGGCACAATGAAATGCCATTCCATAAAGATGAGAATACAGCTTAATCTGATAAAAAGGTTTAGATAACAGGCTCTTCAACCCACACTTCAAGTTCTATAATCTTACTGCTATGCAACCAAACCAAGCCTTTCAGTCCATAAACTAGTTAGGGTTTTGTAATGCAGATGAAGTTTTACAGACTTTCAGTAGATCCCTTCTCAAGCAAGTGTAAAGAGTTTCTCATTCCTTGTTTTCTCTTCCCAACAAGTTGAACTTTGAGCACCAGGGGAGGAAATTCCAAATTTCTTATAGGCTTTTAGAACATAAGACAGTTTATGAGACAGTGGGATTCACTTTATTTAATTTTTGCTATCTAAAAGTGAGGTACCTATTCTGACTCTAGTAATATAACCTCCCTCCGCAATCAGTGGAAGCCAATAGACTTTTCCATGGGTTTATCTATGCTATCCTGAGAAAGAAATCTGTGAAACTCTTTTGAGTTTCCTCTTGTAAAGCCATGACAAAATCTTATCTCAAATCTGCTTGAAGAATACATTTATAGTTGTGTCCCATCTTTATTCATCTTTAATTAAGTAACCTCTGGTGCTTACTTAGGTCCCTGAATAAGAAACAGTACCTTCTTTAGGTGGTAATTATTTCTTTTAAAGTTTACATGGTGCCCACAGATACAGTTTAATGACTGATAAAAGTTTCCCAATATGCTGCTCTGTCCTCACGCACAGTAAAGTATGCATTATAATTAATGTACTTCGTTAGAAATGAACAGGAAAATAACTTTATTCCTTTCTTCTGAAAACTGCTTTTAATAAAATGTGAATTCTTTTACTTATGATCTATTTCAGAACAGGCATTTTAAGAATAACTTGAAAACACAAGTTATTCCAGAGGGGCATATCTCTTTCTTACACCAAACCTTCCGTATGTCAACAACACTGAATAATAGCACAGGTTTTCATTAGTGGGTCAAACCACATTAATGAGGTCACTGTCTTCTCTGCATTTAACACAGAAATAGCAGTACTAAGAAGAGAATTAATTTGACTAAAGCTAATCTATTCAGTGACAGAACAAGAAAATGTGTTTTCCCTGAATCTCATTCCAAATCTCTAAGCCAGACTCTATCTAATCTAGTGGTTTAGAATCAGAAGGAACATGTAGGATGTTCACAAATACCGTTAGAATGTATGTCTTACTGGTTAAATATTTCTTTATAAATTGGTGCTCATTTTTTGTTGAAAATCATCCATAATGCATAATTAACTAGCCAACATGAAAAAAGTGTGAATAACATTTTACAAATTGTATTTATTTCAAGGTATCCTCTATTTTTAAGTATTGCTATTTTTATGTAAGTAAAGTTTTCCTCATTTAACCAGCTTGGTGAAAACTTTCAAGAGGGCAATGACACATATGTTGCACAATAATATCTGAGATTTCAAAATGTGTTTTATTATAGATCAAAATTAATCCTAAACATTTCCCTAAGTGACACAGATATGCATAGATATTCCTGCGTGTGTAGGAAATTTATGTTCAAAGACCAAAGAGACTCAAATCATACCAGAAACTTTCATTCCAAACCTCTCCAAATCATACAAATCTGAGATTTGAACTATCACTGTAGAGTCATGTCCAAGTATTGAACGTAGTAGTAAAAAATTCTTTTAAAAAAAAAGTTTCACTCAAGTCCTGGGAATCTACATCTGGTAGTATATATTTATTAAGAAAAACAAGATAAAAATCACACATTTCACATTTTTGCTTTTATAGATATTTAATTTCTGGAGGATCTGATGTATCTAAACATCCAGATACTTTCCAACACCAATGACTTGTTGGAAAGTAAAAGAAAAGTCTTTTATTTCCAACTCACCCACCTCAATCCAGTAAAAATGCAGAAATAACTCTATATCACCCAAGACTGGTGGGTTTTCTGCACCATTCACAAATACAACATTTTATCTAAAAACTCAGATACAGATCAGATATTTTATTAATAACTATTGATAACTATTAATAACTATTAACCTTAAAACCTTATGCAGTAAATGAATAAGACTCAAAATCTCCTTGTCTAAAGTACAGATAATATTCCCTTAAGTATAAACCGGTTCACTCTGCTCTCTGTTCGTTTTTTGTTACATTTCTTTGAATCCCTTTCAATTTGTTAGTATCTTCCCAATGAAAAGGTGGCAAGATTTGGATATAATGTTCCAGATGCAAATTCACCAGGTATGAATACAGAAGTATTTACTTTGCAGAAAAAGATGGCAAAGTTCCTCATTACAGGATTCCTCCAGGTTATACTAGCATAACGTATTTTCAATCATTAAAAAGTGACTTCAATTTTTCAGTGTTTAAAGCCAGTCTGGTGTGAAATGTGCTTTGCTGAATAGATTTTTTTGTCACAAATGACAGAAAAGGTACTTTACCACTTCATTCAAAAGCAAGTAGCTTTTTCTCTCACAATGATTGTTTTTGCTTTGCTTTTCTTTATTGATTTTACAACCTGTAGCTCAAGATTGTTTCCGTAGATGGTAGCTGGTGGAGCCTAAGCTGATACTTCCCATGTGTCAGTTCTCTCCACAGTTTTCTCTTTGTTTCTCAAATCCATTCAGTTTCCTGGTTCTCTCCACAGCGTGCTCTTTGTTTCTCAAATCTATTCAGTTTGTCAGCTATATCTTTATATGCTCTTTCACAACCAGGTTCTCATGAGTCCCCAGTGAGTTTACTACCAGGAGCAGACAGATAGTGTGTTTGTGAGGATTATTGTACAGTAAATAAAACTCTTGTGAGTGTCCAGGAAACAGGTTAGGGCTAGAAGAGTTCTTCCAGATGTTAGTGAGATGATTCTCAGCAGAATGTATTGAGGATATGTGTAGAAAGGCAGAATATGGGCAGTTTAGTCAACCTGACACTGCTGCTTGTTAAGAGATCCTGAGGGACAACTGGGACAACAGCAAAACTATCAAGCCAGAGTTAGTATCTTGGTATTTGTTAACACTTCTGATCAAGAAATCACAATAACAATGAAATTTTCAGGAATCAGTGATTTCCAGGCCTCCATTCTTGCTACGGGCATATGCCATCTACTTACACAATACAGCTGAGACAGATCAATCCATGATTTTCCTAATATCAAATTCTGAATTAATAAATGGTAATTTACACTATGCAGAGTCTTGAGATGAGATGAGATGAGATGAGATGAGATGAGATGAGATGAGATGAGATGAGATGAGATGAGATGAGATGAGATGAGAATGCAGCAAATCCTTCTGAATTCCTCCTGGGTTCCTATAGAGGTAGATCTATTTCACATGAACAGAACAGTTTCCATGTGAACCAGAGGAGCTCTTCAAATCCGTATGAAGGAAAAAGGTAAGCAATGGTTACTCACTTATTCCGCCCCACATGAAAAGCTTTAAGTTGTGCTAATAATTGCTCTAATAATCACTGTTGCTTTTGCTAACAGAGTGGCAGGCATTTTGGACAATAAAATTCATTCTGATCTTAAGCTTTTTGGAGGTGACTGAATAGGCCTTTCTCCCTGTTTTTGTACCCGTACAAGTGCTGTATTGCTAGCGGGTTAGGATCAATAGGAACCAAAGAAAATCTAAAAAAAATCCATGAATGAAAAATTCATTTCTGGATTGAAAACTCACCATCAATACTCATGAAGAGGATGCTGTTAAAACATTAGCATTAGGGTTAATTAAGGGTCTAATTTGCAGGAAGTTTTAATGTTACTAGTTTACATACAAAGTCCTGCATCTGATAAAAGATGCTAATGCCAAATTGAAGAATGATGGATTTGGGCAACTGATATCAAACAACAGAATAAAAATCTCTGCTTACTTGCCAAGTATCTCTCGAGGAGGGGAAAAATTTAATTTTGGAATTCTTTAAATGCACAACACTTGTCATCCCAAGCTTGTTTAGATCTGTCATAGCAGCTAAACAGCCAGGTCTGCCCAAAGGCAATCTGAAAAGAAGATATTTTTCTGCCTAAATCTTTTGTGGGCTCTGTTCATTAAGCACTCTTCTTCCACAGAAAATCTTATGCCATCAAATTTTTCATGAATGGAGATTACTTTCCATTAAATGGTGTCTGTGATGATAATTTATTATATAAATAACTAATTCTTAAAAATTACTGAAGGATTGGAAAATATGATACACTTTCTGGAGGACAATCAGTTTATCTCCTTCAAGAGTGTTCTAACCATCAGTATGCGGTGGCTAAAATACCATACACAGCTGTCTCATATGCATATATGATTTTTTTTTTCCACTTCCTACACAGGTCTAATTACAGTTTCATAATTCATTCCCCAAAATGAAAGGAATCAGATTATAAGTACTCTTATTCAAAGTCACTTTGGTGGCTAAGGGAGACAGAGCTTACTCCTCATTTTGTCCAGGACCCTAGGAGGAAAAATACTTGTGGCATGGAGAGACACAAAAATAGAGGAGAGCAGAAGTCAGTCATTGGTGTAAATCAGTATTCATCTTTCACCCTAGCTGCAGCTGTTCAGTAATGCCTGTCTGTCAGTAAGAGTAGATAAGGGTGGTGGTTTGGCTCCAGCCAACTGTCAAACACCCACTCAGCCTTTCACTCGTTCACCTCTGCCATGGGACGTGGAGAAAACAAAAGGAAGGACAGAATGCTCATAAATTGAGATAATGATATTTTAATAGGGAAAAAAAAAAGTTGCATGTGCAAGGGAAGTCAAAAGAGGAATTCATTCCCTACTTCGCACTGGTGAACTGATGACCAGCCACCTCCTGGGAAGGAGATCCTCAGCATGCGTAATGGTTGCTTGGGAAGACAAATGCCATAGCCATGAATGTCCCTCCTTTCTTCTCATTTTCCTGAGCTTTTATTGCTGATCATGAAGTCATATGGTATGGAAAGCCCCTTTGGCCAGTTTGGGTCATCTGGCCCTGCGATGTCCTCTCATAACCCTTTGCCCACTCCCAGCCTACACGCTGGGGGTTTGGGGAGGGTATGGTAGAGAGGGAAAGGGAAAGCTTTGATGTTGTGCAAGCACTGTTCAGCAACAGCGAAAACACTGGTGTGTTACAAACACTGTTTCAGCTACAAATGTAAAGCACAGCACCAAACAGGCTGCTATGAAGAAAATTAACTCTATCCCAGCCTGAGCCAGTACAAGAATGCTGAATCATTCTGAAGCCCAAAGTTCAGTCGTATACAAACATCAGCACCTACAAAAGAGTTCTGGATGCTGCTCTGGAGACTCTTATAATAAGCACAGAAGAGAATATATTTTATGTTCTTAAGACCTCCTTTTTCTCTATCTGAAATTGTTTTATGATTCACAAAATAAAACATAATTGCAAAATAATTTCCATTAAAATTTAATGAAGTCATGACTTCATGGCTTTTCTTTTGGTTTTGTTTGTTTGTTTTTTAAATCAAGATTTTTTGAATTACTAATTTTGTTGTGCAAATCTATTGATCTCCTGCAAAACTAAAAATGATTCACTATGTTGTTTTTATTTTTTTACTTCCCATGTCACATTTTTTTATTTCTCTTTTCTGTTTCTTGTTTTCAAGTTCAGGGACTTTTAGTGATTTAATTTTACTGTTGCATGTACTAGGCAATTGCATCTCATGAGTATGACCTGTTAATGACAAGATATAGATGACTTCAATAATCCTGCTCCCACTATGAGTGTACTCCACCTTATGTTTGTTCACAGCCTGTCATTCTACCCTTTTACAAGAAGTATTGCTCAGCCTCAAAAGAAAGGAACTTGAGGATGGAAGCTAAACCATTCCATGAGAAGATTTGATCTTGATTAAGTCATCAAGCAGTGTTACTCATGATCATCATCTGATTACCAACCCCTGGATGAGACTTCTACTAACTAACTGAGCCATCACAATGAACTAATTACTGGAAAAATTAGAAGAAAGCCTATTAAAACAGTAGGGTAGTAGCACTGACATTAAGGACAAGGCATTTAAATAAAGTGATAAGTCAAAAAAGTCCCTCAGTTCCAAAGTAAAGTGGAGGCTAGAGCTGCTTAACATATTAATTTACTAGAAAGAAACAGTTAGTCATCTATATCTGTAAGCAATAACATTACATAAAACAGATGTAAAAAGGCCAGAGAAAAGAATTTAGGAAGAACTGACTGAAGAATTCAAACTAATGAAGTAAATTTTCAGTTCCATGACAAATTATGATTGTGATTGATAAAGTCAATGTTATTAAAATTAATATCAAATCTATGACTAGTCATGTCATTACAGGATATAAACTAACTGTAGAAGCTCACAAATGGACATTAGTATGACAGTGCACAACTCAATGAAGATTTCTTCAAATATATTTGAAGGCAATAAATCAAGCATAATGCATAAAGGACTAAGTAAATCAGTGGTAAATCTTCTCTAGATTATATTATTCTATAACATCATATATATTCCTGGTTGATCTATTATAAAAAGTGCTGAGATTCAGAGAAGAAAAGGAGACTGAGTAGGATCTCAGGAAAATTCATCAATCTCTGTAGGAAGATGATGATTTCTTATCTTAGAAAGAGGAGGATAGTACATGGTAAAAGCATATAACAGAAATGTGGGGTGAGAGAATGAGGAGCTTGTTATTCCCATTTTGTAACACAAGAACAAAGTGTCATTAAGTGAAAATGAAAATTGAAAACTGATGAAAAGCAAATATTTTTATGTTCAATATGCAATTAATCAGTAGGTATCATTCCAACCAAAGTTTAAACTCTTTCAGAATTTAAAGATAAGAGTTAAAATGGAAAATACTTAAAGAGGAGGCCTGAAAATGACTTATTATGAAGTTTCAGATCTTGAACCTGTATTTTACTAGTAGCAATCCTTCACGAAAGACAAATCTTGAATCAGTTTGAGACATTTCATGACCTGAAGCATCTTATTTTTGAGAGAGGGGGCTTATGAAAACAAATGGACTGTAAGTCAAATTCATGAGTCGACTGTTGTGTTGTATTATATAGATATATACACTTTTGAAGAATTTGAAGAATTGAAAGAAAATTTCTTCTTATGCAAGACTACAACAAATACAGCCAGAAATCAAACCTAATGTCTATTCAGAAAATGAATATCAAGATTTCTTAGGAATTGAAAGAATGCTATTCAAAATCAGCTACAGTATGGCGCTGGCCTGAAGCATGAGTTGATTCTCCTAGCCTCTTAATGAACTGTTTCTCTCTACCAGTTCTTGACCTGTCTGTGTGATAAATTGTGTGGGACTGCAGTCACCTCTTGTTAAGCCTTGTAAAGCGTGGCCCTAATCTTACTCACTTTCGGTTTGTAGCATGAAGAATTTTCTCCTCTGAACCTCAGGTAGTTTTGAAATAGAAGATTCAGTAATACGTATGACATTCTAGAATAATATAATATGTTTGTAATATAAAGTATATAAAGTCAATAAATGGACCTATTGAATGTGGTATCCTGTTTCTTTTAATATGCAGATTATTCTTGCAAAAAACTATAATACAACTAGACATCTAATTGCTGTGGTTTATGAGGCAAATTAATCGGTATGTATGATTAGTCATTATTTGTGAGTCTACAGTGAAGAAAAAGAGTAGTAAGAAGTCATTGGGTTACATTACATTCATTAAAAGAAGAGAGAGATAGCAAGAAACTTGTACATATGCAGTGAATTAGCTTCTTATAGTCAGTCCTACTCCATTCCCAACTGACTGGCTAACACTGCTTCCTTGCCTTCTTATCACATCAAGGTGTTGATACCGTTTATAAAATCTCTTCTAGTGATTTCAGCTTTCTCAATATATTGAACATTTCTTTCTACAATCACCACCTTGAAACTGAGGTAAAACATGTATTTCTCCAGACGCATTTCCCTGATTCAAATATCTAGTGACTTAGCAGGAAACTTTTAGTACCAAAAGGTTAACATAGGAACTACATTTTCTTTATTGGCCTGAGAGGTAGCTGAAGGAATGGATAACTTTGAGACATGACTCTCTACCTTTGCTTTAATGTACCATCACAATAGGACCTTTCATAATATTGTTAAACTCTTCTTGGCATTTATATTTCCACCATGCACAATGCCCTGCTCTTTGTTAAAAAACACTGGGTACAAATTTTTGTGAATAGCAATCTGCATCTATAAACCTTCCGCAGCTTCCTTTCAGTAGCAAAACCAGTTTTATCAATCACATTATTCCTAACACATTTGTTTCACTTCCTCTCATAATCACAGTCAGTCTACTCGCAGTTTGACATTGCAAGTTTTACATTAGCCTAGCAGGTGCCCAACAGCTAGTACAGTAAGAATTCCATCACCTTCTATGGGAACACACCGAGGGGAAGCACTACATATGGAATATTATGAAGTACTGCCAGCTAGAAAATACTGAAGGGCTCTTGCAACTGTATCCAGGAAATTAAGACAATTATATTCATCTGTAGGTAACTCATTTGCAGTAAAAATGTCAAGGAGATTATTCTAGCCCACATTAGCAATATACATTTATTTTTTAAATGCCCACAAAAATTATATTCCAAGTGTTGAACATGAATTTCAAAAATGACAACAACAAAAAAAGAGTATTTATGTTATGATTCTAAAGGAAAGTTTTTATTATGATATAGAAAAAAAGAAAAACAGAAAGATTTTAGACTAAACAACACCAAGGATCAATGTAGGAATTTTCTTAATCACATGAAAATAACGAGATACAAAGTCACTGAGCTGAGACAATTGTTTGTAGTGTATTCAAGTACATTTCCTGAAACAGTTCTCTGAAGATCAATGTTGTTTTTCTGAAAGTGTTACCTCTTGCCTTAAGAACTGCTGATATCTCATAGGAAATATTAAGGAAGGGGGGACAGGAAGTGTAGAAAGAAAAAATCTAAAGTAATTCTGCTTATGTATCTGGACTTTTTTTTTTTTAATTCTATGACCTTTTTGTTTTTTCTGATAAAGAACACTTACTTTCCCAAGTGGGTTTGTTTTTCATAATAAAAAGATCTTTAGACATTTTGGTCTGGCCTTCAGATTCATTTCACACCTAAAATTTTATAGCCTCATTCTCTCCAGTCTATACTGGTATTATACTTCAGTAATTCTGTTCACTGGAATGGTCAGAAGCACAGAATTAGCGTTTGGATGATGTTCAAAAGGATGGTCTTAGGGAGCTTTTTGCAAAGCTCTTCCCACAATTTTGTGGCTAATAACATGCCCTATATTTAATCATGAAGAACAGGTTGGGTATATAGAAACACCAGGCACAAAAAAAATCATACATGTTTATGTAGCTTATAATTGTAATGCCATGCAAACACTCCAGAGCTGAAAGAAGATGAAAGTTTCTGTTAAACTGGTATGTCTTAATGTTGTGCGTTTAACCATGCAATTCTAAAAAACAACTTAGAACGTATTTATTTCACATACATTTTCCTAACAATTCTACAGGCAAAATGACAAGAATAAACTCTGGTTTGTGCTTCTTTAACAAGCTTTCAGCTGTGACTTAGAGGCAAGTTTAAACAATGGACTTTCAATACTTTAGCATTTCACCAGTATAAGGTGAAGAGTGAGTGGGAGTCAGTCAATGGGAGACCATAGTTCTGTCAGCTCCACATACGGTGTTGATGAAAGCTATTATTTCATACAGTTTTGTTACAAGATAAGTAGAAGAGCCATCCCCTATGTTTAACCAAGGGACAGAGGTTGTGTTTTCCCAGATCTTACTAAAGATTTACCAACAGCCCTCAAAATTCACATGCCTCCTGGAATCCTCAGACTTATGTATCTCTAGGTAAATATCTGCCTTTGCTTCTCTTGTCACTATGAGGATTTTAACTTCAAATGTTTGTGATTATCTACTTGTTTTGATATGTTGCCAACTTTTTTGAAGAATTAAGCAACTAAGTGTGGCCTATACATGTGGTTTCTTAGAAAAATGAAGCACAATTTGAAAGAAGAGGACATTTTCTAACCTGATGACTTTTCTTGCAAAATTTTTGAGGTGTGGGGTAAGTAACTGAGATGCTACAATTTTTCTCAAAGAAACCCATGAATCTTTTATGATTAAAAATATTGGGAAGCAAAATACAGTTGTCTCTGTCGTTTGATTCTATAATAATTGAAAAAAATGTGGTCAGCCTCAGTATTTTTCAATTATTTTCCATAATCTAGAAAGCAATGATAGATGTGATGTATCTTCTCTGCCACTTACTGTTTTGTTGGATTTGTAGCATAACAAAGTTATAACTAAGTCTAGTTTAGCTGTTTTAGTTTTTTATATGGATTAAAGTTCAACACTGCAGAATAACCATCCAAGAGAACAAATAAAAAATTCTGAGCTGAAGAGTTCTGCAGGTTTCAAGCATTTCTACTTCCTTCAACAGTGATTGAGGACAGTACTCATCTCCTTTAAGTTCTAGCTATCAAGGAGGGGGTAGTGTGTCATCAGGGTAATACATCTGCTGTAAAACATTCCTTAAAGTTGTCATGTTAAGACAAAATAAATTCTAAGTCTACCATTAAACACAGGCTTTCAGGATGGCATTTAATTGCGCTGTAGTAGGTCAGCAAGTAGCAGGTAAGCTGCTCAGTGGGATAGAAGAATGGGACTGAATCAACTCCTCACCTACACACAGAATAGAATAAGGGATATAGGCCACCACGAGTGAGGATTACCTTTTGATGTTTCCTTGCACCTTTACTGACCAGCACATTGCCTTTATTGGCGGGTGTTGCAGCCACGTTCCTCTGATGACTGAGCGGTGAAGAAAAGTAAGTAAAGCCACTAGCAAGAGATGTTTTTATTTGTTGCTGTTCTTCATGTATTTTTTTTAAATACTTTTTAAGAACTACTGACGTGTTTATTATAAACAATAGCTTCAAGACTATGGTGAAAGTTTGAATGAAAGTTTAGATGAACCTGCATTTGGCGGGGCCTTAATCATGCCATCTTAGCTACTTGAAACAAACAAAAAGAATAAACTACAGAATATGTCATTAAAGTATAACAGCTCTGAGACCAAAATCACTATTCCCTACTCCTGATAAATTGTGGTTGTTTTAGGGAATCATATCAAAAGAAATTCAGTTTCCTTTAGACCTCTCTCTATTCCTTTTTTCCATTCTTTAAAATGTTCAGGTGTCTTTTAAATAAACTTTTGCTCCAAACTAGGTAGGTGTACAATATTTATTAAGGAGAGGATTACATCAGTACTGTGTAAGATTTACTGTAAGATATAGTTTTTATTATACAGATTTTCATCTTAATTGCTTTTTTGTGTTGTGTCTGTTTCACATGTATTAATATACAACCCTCTCTAGACAAATACCTAATATTTTGAATTCTGGAAGTTACCTGCTGTGTAAAACTGATTTGATGCTTAAGGTATATCTAAGGGAAGAATTTGGTTCCTGACTAGAACAGACTATCTGGAGTTTTTTATGTCAGTTCCCCATAATTCGTACTTAGAAAGTTCTGCAGAAATGTACTGCACTGCAGTTCCCATGGAAACTCTGCTGCATTTCTGTGTGTGTCTGTTTTGGCTTTTGATTTGATGCAGTAACAGCTGGTGGTCATCCTGCAAGCTAAATTAAATAAAGAGTTCATTGATTTTACTGCCCTCATAGTCTCTGTCTCTCTCAAACATTGACCTCCTCCTCATATATTGGTTAAGAAGCACATCATACTGAAGGACATCTGTATATCCCATATTTGTTTACTTATGTCAGATGAACAAGATGCATAGCAGCATATTAAATTATTGGTGGCACTGAGTGGAAATAAACTGAGCATTGCAAGTGGCATTATGTGAGGGACCAACTGGTATCTGAGCAAAAGATTTGGACTTTGCATATGTCCAAGCATAGGTAAACGAGTTTGGGTACAATATGAACTTCAACTAATCCTCAGATAAAAATTATGTTGGTTCCAATAATATGATTAATTAGTGTTTCAGTTGCCAAAACAGTATTGATTCCAGGAATATAATTTCATTTCATTTTCATTTCATTTACTGCCAACTTAAATGAATTTTTAGTTATGGTCTCAGGCATTAAAAAAACAAAGACGACAAAAAATCAGCTAGAAAAAAATCCCTTTTCTCCTTGTACCTTGGATATTACTCCAGTCCAACACCTCTCCTTCCCCCCTTCCTAGTCTCAACTTCCCTTGCTTTTGCAGCTCATTACACACAGTCCTTTCCATACCCTTTGGAGAGGCAATGGGCAGTGCAAGAGGTCAAGGTTAGTGCACAGCTGTTTTTTTCTGCTGCTCTTTGCTTCTTACTATTTTCCTCCACTGCTCCTCACTTAATTATTTCCTGTGCTGTAGTGTTGATTATTCTCAGGGTGTTGTCCCCCTCAGGGTGGCCCTGCCCTGGCATGGATCCCTTCATGGGCTCAAGTCCCTCTGGGTGTGCCCTCCCTACCCAGTTCCTCCACAGGCTGCATTCCCTTTATGGTTGTCCCTGCCCCACAGTGGGTTACTCCACGGGCCCCAGTCCGTCCAGGGGTATCCCTGCTCCAGTGTGGGTCTCCCACAGGTCACAGTACCTCCTCTGATATAGAGCACCTCCTTCCAAGAGTGCATTTCCAACACGTCTCCAGCAATGTCTCCTTCCACATGCTTCTTCCATTTCATTTCTCCAGACAGGTCTCTTCACATTCCTCCTCATATGTCTCTTTTGTGTTCCCCAGTGTCTTCTCTCACATGTCTTCTTCTGTTTCCCCCTCATGTACATCCTGCCCCGATGCCTACCACCCTTTCTTAAATATGTCTGAGGCACGGCACCATGTGCTTCTCTGAGAGGTTGATATTTTGGTGTCTGGTGGGGCAACTTGTGTCATTGGGGCTGCCTTGGTTTCTGGTTGCCCCTGTGGAGACGCTCTCTTAGAAATAAAAAACTTAATCACCAAAACAGCTGAAAAACTTGGGATTTGCAAATCAACAAAAGTCTGGGCATGTCTAATTCATAACCATGCCAGTATAAATTACACTTGTATAGTGAATCAACCTTCATTTTTCAGACATAAGGTCAATGTTGATTCCAGATACCTCCAATAATTTCCTATGATGCCTCTAAAACAACATCTTTCAGTATTCTCTACTCAACCCCTGCCCTCATCTTCTTGCCCTCTGACTCGGAGGTAGAGCCATGGATTAGATAGAGCGGGCTTCAAAGATCATGGATCCTTACTTTGAACACTTATGAGTTCATTTATTTATGAGCCAGACATTGTGTCTCTGATTTCTGACACATATCTATGCACATGGTTTGGCATGAAGTGTAATGTGATAAGAAATGCCTGCAATAACCTGGTGAAGCTGAAAAATAAATGCCGTGTAGTGCTATTTCAGCAAGTGGAGATTCTGCACTTCTCCCACACTACAAGCAATGGAAATTTTTCTTTATATAAATTTATATCAAGTAACAGTTACTAATCCCCCACTGACTTTCTAGCGATCACCCAAATAATGGTTACAGTAACTTTTTTACTTTTTTCTTGTTCTAATTATGCTATGTTGAGTCCCACTGTTAAACATTTCATGCATAATCCAGCGCACCTCTCTCTCTCCCCTCACCCAACCCCTTCTTTCTTCCAGACCAACACCTAAGCAAGAAATCTGTGGGAATAAGGAGAGTCAGGCCAGTTTGTTACATATGTAATAACTTCTTTTCTCTGCAGGCATCATGATCCTCCAGAGGAATGAACTCATGACCTTTTTCTCTACTTATTAATGGAACATCTTTATTACTGGCTGTAATATCAGATAGTAAAATGGGGATATAAATTCTTAACACAGAGAGATAATATCAGGTCTTATATTCACAGAAGACTATATAAAGTTGAGGGTGACATTAGTTACACACACTGGAGCTGGTCTGAAGATCTTTTACAGAAAAAAAAGTGTACTTATACCCCCTCCCCACTTGAAGATAGTTGAGCTCTCTGTACACAGGTGTGGAGTAATCGCTGAGGGACAATTTGGAAATTTACCCTCTAAGAACAGCATTGAAACCAGGTGGAATGTAGCGTTAGTGTACAATGAGTCTGTACCATGGCAATTCCCTAGGCAACCGTAGATGTTGGCAACATCAGGGGCACTTGGTGTGCTGACTCTGGGAGAGATTGCATGGAGGGTGGAGTGGAGTGGACATGTTGCGGCCACGCTCTGTGAACAAGGGAATTTAAGGGTACACAGTGTGTACATCAATAAGCTGCACGTGCGATGCCCTGGGTCAGTGACCTGTCAACTTTGATGAAATGCTGTACTTGGAGTGAACTTTGCTTATTATAATATCATTATAATACTAAAACGCACACCCCTCTCAAAAGTTACCCACCTCCCAAGCTGCGACCACTCCTCAATGAGTGTGCGCACTGAATTTTTCCTAGTCTGTACCTTTAAACGTGAAGCGAGAGAATTTTGAACCAATACTGATAAAGGTATGTATGACTAGAGTCACTCAAGCTCCACCTGCAAAGTAAAACACTATAAAATAGTGTTTTAAGAGCTGGATGTTAGGGAAGATACCATCGTCATGTACTGCTCTAAATTCTGGGATCAGTCGACGGGCTGAGCCTCTCTTCCCCCACATTGGGATGCCTTTGGGTAAGATTCGAACACTTGGTCATACCAAGTGCCTCCCCGGGAAACTTAGAAATCTGTATAGAGTCACTTTATATCTTTTAACACGTTTATAGCCAAGTAGTGTCACTCATATTTTGGTATTTGCACGTGCTTTGTAGGCAGTGAATTTATCACCGGTAATCCAAAGAACCTGTGTATCTGTTGCTTCAATAAATCGCATTATTGATTGACTCAGACATGTGTGTGTCCCTGAACGCGACCGTCCCTCTGAGAG
>NW_010524156.1:50355-63577 GCF_000687285.1 Phaethon lepturus
TTGGTCATACCAAGTGCCTCCCCGGGAAACTTAGAAATCTCTATAGAGTCACTTTACATCTTTTAACGCGTTTGTAGCCAAGCAGGGTTACTCATACTTTTGGCATTTTCACGTGCTTTGCAGACAATGAATTTATCACCGGCAATCCAAAGAACCTGTGTGCCTGTTGCTTCAATAAATCGCACCATTGACTGACTCAGCCGCGTGTGTTGTCGCTGAATGCGACCGTACCTCTGAGTGCGGCCGTGTGAGTTCAGGAGGTGTCCGGCTGAGCAGGTCAGGTGATATTAGTAGTGCATCCGGACCCGTGATAGTCCAACGAAGGTGTTGGGTGCAACCGGACTACTAAGGCTGACTTTGGGCATCACTCAGAACCTAAGCTCAGCTGCCCCCAGTCCCTCTAATATCTGAGGATCGACTGGAGCACAAGGGGGTTTAGTTTCTGCCAAATTGCTCTGCCTCTTAATGCAACAACAGGGACTATTGCAGCTGGAAATTAACAGTGGATTTTCATGTGCATACACACTTTATTAGCTATTGTGTCTCCGATTCCTTTGAAAATTCAGATAAATAGATTAGTAAAATTAGAACTTCATTATAATAATTATTTAATGGTAGCTGAATAGATTTTTACAAAGGTATGTTTATTGAATTTGAGAAACAATCAGAAAAGAAGCTTTCCTCCTCTCCAAATTTTACTTGGTTTCTAAAAATCTGTCAAATAATAGGAAAATAAAATTTAAAAAATGGATACATAATCTGAAGCAAAGCCTCTTTCATTTGTTGCTAAGGATGGTTTATTCTTTTAAGCTAGTCTCTCTCTTTGAAAGGGCTATTTTCAAAACAATTTGACCATGTTGGCAATAATAATAATGTTCTATTCCATTATGGCAACTGGACAAGAAAGCAAACCACACACATGTTAATTATATAGAACATTGCTATCCTAAATATTAAATTTTTGCATTATATTATTTGCATTCAAAAGGGTAAGGTAATTTTTAAATGAAAGAGTGATTCTCCTGTAGACATCTCTGTGATATATTGGACTTATTGCATTATAAGACCTTTGAAGTAGAAGTAGTTTTAGAAGCAGAGAGCAATAACAAAGGTAAGGTTTCTGTTCTGAATTCTCTACTTCAAAGCTTTTACTTACTAAACCAGAGAGTTTATATGCCTATCCCATTATCAGTGGAGAGATAAGAGACATCATCCATAGGTTTTGAAAATTCTGACTGGATAATATTTAAATGAATATGTGTGAAAATGGTGGCACATTACTTGTGTGGCTATGCAGATGGTTGCAGTCTTTTGTAATATCAAGAAACAGGTATGTCAGTATAAAAAAGCACAAAAACCTTAAACCTATTATTGTCATTGCTTCTTTCCTTGGTATCTACAGCCATAGAAAGCAAACCTCCTTTCCATTCAGTCACAAATTTTTCAGGACTATTTTTTTCTATTTCAATGTATTTTTTTTCCAAAATAATTTAAATGAAATGACAAGTAGTATGAAATACAGTTTTTCTACTTATTGTTACATGTGGTGAAAAGACTGTGCCACTCTCAAAATATTTAAGATCCTGTACTATAATTATTAGTGAAGATCCCAGCATCATAGACTCATAGGATAGTTTGGGTTGGAAGGGACCTTTAAGTCATTGAACCCAACCCCTGCAAGGAGCAGGGACATCTTCAACTAGATCAGGTTGCTCAGAGCCCCGTCCAACCTGACCTGGAATGTTTCCAGGGATAGGGCACCCACCACCTCTCTGGGCAACCCGTGCCAGTGGTTCACCACCCTCATTGTAAAAAATTTCTTCCTTCTATCTAGTCTGAATCTACCCTCTTTTAGTTTAAAACCATTGCCCCTTGTCCTATTGAAACAGGCCCTGCTAAAATGTATGTCTCCATCTTTCTTATAAGCCCCCTTTAAGTACTGGAAGGCTGCAGTAAGGTCTCTCCGGAGCCTTCTCTTTTCCAGGCTGAACCCCCCCAACTCTCTCAGCCTGTCCTCACAGGAGAGGTGTTCCATCCCTCTGATCATTTCTGTGGCCCTCTTCTGGTCCCACTCCAACAGTCCATGTCTTTCCTGTGCTGAGGCCTCCAGAGCTGGACCAAGTACTCCAGGTGGGATCTCACCAGAGTGGAAGAGAGGGACAGAATGACCTCCCTCAACCTGCTAGCCATGCTGCTTTTGATGGAGCCCATGATACGATGTGGAAGACGGTAGGATGTATTGCTGTGCTATAGAAAAGCTGCTTAATTTCAGCTTTTCTCCATGATTTCTCCATCAGAATGTTTGAAAGACAACTACTGAAGTTACAGATCCAGCAGTCTACTCATGCAAATCACTGGTAGTCCAAATCACTGCAGTTCTCAAACACAGCACTGTAGTCTAGTCTGCCTACAGTTTCAGAACTAATCTTTTTAAGATAACCTAGATTATGTGGTTAGATCAATTCTGTGTCCTCTTCAAAATAGATTTCCATGCTAATTTTCATAATTACCAGATACTCTTTTAGACGCACAGATGCCCAATCTTCTAGGTGTCTTGTAAGCAGTTACTAGATACCCACAGATAAACTGTAGATGAGCACTTCATTTGTTTGAAACATGCACCTGTGCAGAGAAAGTCTACATCACAACCACTCTGAGCCTGACATTAAAAACTTGGCATATGCAAGGTGTTGGATATTTTTTAATCTGTTTGACACTGTCCTAGTTGTTCATACTTAAAATACTTAAAAAATTCTTAAAAAAATACTTAAAAAAACCTAATTGAGTGAGAGGACCTGCCAGAAAGGAAAGAATCTTCCATGCAGTGTTCTCTTACTTGTTTTACTCAAAATGCACCCATAAAGTATCACATATATAAACACTGTCCTTTTCAAGTGTGATAAGCTGAAATTCAATGTCTGCTTCCTTCTTTGGCCCTGTTATTACTCCACATTTTTTCCTGGCATAATTTCCCTTTAATATCTTGTCTCCTAAAAGAGTTCATACCTCTCAACATTATTTCTTACTCTGTAAACATTAGTGCTTTTATAGTGCCTCACCCTTAGCCATTCACGAGCACAGGTCAAAAGTATGGCTTAGTCACCAGTTATTGCTCTCGCAGTGGTGTCAATGTGGGATTCAACTGTGTCACCATGATCTTCATTGGGAATCTCACAAGGGCTTTGTGTCTTTCTTTAATAGCTCTATCTTTACATCTTGCTCTCACTTCGGTCTACATGAATATTTCTTCAGATATCTCTAATCTGCAGCTGTATAAACTACACGTGGGATGAGCAGCAAGCTTTAGAAACACTATGCCATACTCTTCCATGAATACTGCCATTGTGCTCTGAAAATGTCACAGCCAAAGATTGATAGATGCTGTGTATTTATCCTTCTCATTTGAAAAAACAGTCTTATATTGCAATAGCTGGTTTTGCATCTGTCAAAGAGCATGGAGACAAAAAAGGATTTATCACCGTTCCCAGAAAGGTTAAGAAAAAGACAAAGAAAAGGCAAGAAAGAACTCTTAAGTAATAAAGATATTTATTGTAAATGTCTTATCAGCAATTTAGCTGTTTGTGAATCTCTCACTTCAAGCACTCTTTCTGCAGTGTAGGTATGAGATGATTCATTCTATCTTTTAAGCAAGACCATGATCTATTGATGAGATGATGTTTAGCAATTGAAAATCCTGACTGGGATCAGCTAGTCACACTTTATAATAAATTTTAATTTGAATTATAAAATGCAATGGCAGATCATTGCCTAGGGATATGAATAGATATACATAGGATGAGAAGACAGAATGTTCTTTTTTCTCTCTGAAAAGGCATTTCACTCTATTGAAAAAGAAAAAAATGCTTCCTTATACACTACTCAGAATTTAGTATAAGTATTTTATGAATGCTGTAACATGATCCACAGACATGAACTTTCAAATACTTGTAGAATCATTAATATCAAGTGATCCCACAAAGACTTACAAGTTTCAAACCAGGTTTAGAGTAATACTTCCCTCTGTAAGATCTATTCCTTTCTGTAAATAAATTTAACTCAATAAACCCAGGTTATTGCAGATACACAATGCCCACTCCCTGAGCTGGTATAAATCTCTGTAGTTCAACTGAAATCAATACATCCACAATAGTACAATCAGTGCTTTACAATGCATTAATTGAAATCCCTACTCCAAACTCTAGAGACTAGACAACAGTGCTAGAGAAAGTAGTTACTTGGGAGTTAATGATGTGGTGAGGGAAGTAAGAGAGGCAGCCTGAAAATGTAGAACTTCAGGCAGGATGTGAAAGAAAAACACAGGTGATTTTTATATATAGATCACAAATCTCTTTTACAGTGAGACAGGAGACCAGAGCCTCACAGCCCACAATACAAGAAAGAGACAGTGGGAATACAGAGAAACACAGGAGGCACAGGAGGAGCATTAGGAAATTAGATAAAGATTGTAAATAATGGTATGTTTTTCATCAGTCATAATCTCAAAGTGTTATGATGTGTTTGTGATTTTTCTTTTTTTTTTTTTTGCAGGCATTATGTGGAAATACCCTTAAGCCATCCTATAAATACTCATCAAGACAGGTTTTGAATCAGATACTATCTTCTGAGGTTATATAGAAATTACAGGGTTTTTGTTGCTTGAATTACTCTCTTCCTTATTTATGCTGATATATCACTTTTATTTCCAAGGTTTTCTGTCTGCCTGGATTAAATAGAACTCCGTATGGAAATATGACCAGGAGCTAACTCCCTTTTATACCTTGGAGCTTTACGTTTTGGCCAAACTTTCCCTTTAAACTGCCTGATAAGATTTAATTCCAGTTCTGCAGCTTTTTGTATTCCCAAATCTTAGTTATGTTCTATAGTTAATTAGGTACTCATTTGCATAATTCACCCAATTACCTAATAAAACTCTGTCAAGCTGATATCCTTGTAGTAGCTTTACTGGTGCTAAGCTGTAGAATAAATCTAGCTGGAGGAATCTTGCTGTGGCCTTTACTGCAGGCATTTGAATCTGTAACATCCATTACCTCAATTTCCTCTCATGGTCTTTCTGGCAAGATTCCCACCATAGCCCTACATAGGGAACCCTCTCTACATACACATAAAGACACTTTTTTCACGTATATGAATTAATATGTCATCCATTGCCTTGAAAGAAAATTGTATAATCACATAAAAAAAATATTGGATGAGCAGTATCATGTTAATTTCTGGTATTGCACTCACACTTAAACTTTGACAGACCTCCTTGGTACTGTACAAACATAGTCCAAAAATGATTCCCCCACTAAAGCACTCGCAACTCTCCGAGGCAATTTCCCCTGAAAGCATTTCGAGTAATTTGTGACAATGGTTTGTGTGGCAAATACAAATTTTAGGGGAAAATGCATTTGCAGATTGAATATTGGTGTGAAAAAGGAAAAAGAAAATAAATATTACATTTCTAAGAGAAGAATAAAATCTGAAACAATGCTTCCAGCAAAACACTTAACTATTGTTCAGAGTTAACATTTATTACAAATGTCAAATCATCTCAGTTCATAGTCAGACAATCAAAACTTCAACCTACATTTTCAATTTTTATGTAACAATTGTCTGTACAGGAGATGCTGGAATTCATGGTTCTGCAGAGACATGTAAGGGCACATACATTACTAAATAATGTTTTTTTCCAGCGATTTACTATATTAAGCCCTACTCACTCCTTGCAAATAGTCTGAAGCCCTTTACATGATATTAATCTTTTTCAGAAATCTTTGTTATGACTTTGTATTTCTCAGTACTGCAAAGGTAGATAGTGAAAGCAAGACCCTTGGGCTTGTTGCTAAATGATAGTCATCATTAACCATAAGAGAGTAGCTGAAATACAGAAACAAGACTCTTGTAAGACATCTGCATCTTAAGACAACTGTCTGTTAGTAGGAAGATCACATATCTTAACATATTAGTTACAAAATTAAGAAGAGCATCTTTTTCTTTATTTCTTCAAGTTGTGTGCACAGGCTGTCTAGCTACCTTAAATTTTACAGAACCTTCCCACAGAAAATGAAAGTGTGGGTATGGAAGTGGAAATGCAGTAGAAGTGCAAGCAGACCAGGTCATTACAATGAAGTGAAGAAAGGAAAAAGGGAGGAATATTTCTGTCATAACCTAGTTGTCTAAAGCTCTTCTAGGGTTAATTGTCTCCATTGCATTCATCATACATACGTCTGTTCTATTGTCACTACCCACTCACGTCTTCAAACTGTGGGTGTCTACATTTAGCTAACAATTGCAGAATGCATGCAGCACACGCACACAAACCTGACAATTCAGGCTGCTAAAATACATCTATGTCTCATCATGCAACAGCTCCCACTCCCCAGATGTCTAACTCTCCCTTTCATCAAAGACCTTAATTTTAGATTTGTATCCAGACTCGCACTAAGTTATCTTGTATTTTGAAAGTAAGGCTTGTAAATCAGCAAGGCCACTCTTAGTGACTGACCACTAAGGGCACCCTATGCAAACTTTTTGATCCCTTCACCTTTGTGGACTATATGAGTTGAGAAAAACAGGAAATACTGTGAAAGGAGATTTTTTTTTGTGATAGGAGATTTCCAGAAGGCTTCCTGGATCTCTTGCATCCCTGCTGGACTGTGTTTCTTTTTTCTCTTCCTCCCTTTCATGCTCCTTCTTTTCTCTTCTGCACCAAAATTTCATTCAGCTTGGTGCCCAGGGAAATGTCCCTAGTAGCACAAATGTGTTTATACGTCTATACAAAAATAACATTGAGATTTGAAGCTAATTATATGTCCCGAGAATAATGGTCTTTTTCCTGCAGGAACATGTATGGAAGTATGTGTTCTAGAATATCGGCATCTGCAGAAGAAATGATCGCTCTGAGTCCAAGGCTTTGGCCATACTTTTCACAAAATGCTACTAGTAATAATACAAATGTTCTAGTGCTCTGACAGTACCTTGCAGGTATAAGTGTGCAAAGATATATTAATGAACTTAGTGGTATTTGGTGGAAAGTCCTTCAGTCTTTCTTACGGGGTACACAGTACAATTTGATATTCAAAATAGCTTCATTGGGTGATCTTGATATATCCCGAAGATATACCAAGAGGTATATAATTTGATATAGATTAATATAAATTGAGATAACAAATTTACTGTTTTATCCTCAGTTTCCATAACACTGCAGAAAAATTCCTTCAGTGAGCCACGCCTGTGGAGATGTTGTTGTTTTTTAAAGAGAGAGGTTTATTTTTCCTGTCCTGAATTCAAAATTATTAACTTAGAGTAATTTCATTGATAAATTATGTAATTACATCAGTGCTTTGTCTGCAAACAAAATACATACGAGTGTGTAGGCAAGGAAAAGCAAAGTAGTGACAGGACAAGGGGCAATGATTTTAAACTGAAAGAGGGTAGATTTACAATGGATGAAATCTTTCACAATAAGTGTGGTCAGATGCTGGAACAGACTGCCCAGAGAAGTTGTGGAAACCCTATCATCGGAAGTGTTCAAGGTTTGGTTGGACAGGACTTTGAGAAACCTGATCTAATGAAGGACGTCCCTGCCCATGACATAGGGGTTGGACTAGATGATCTTTAAAGGTCCCTTACAATGCAGTCCTATGATTCTATAATCTAATATTTGCTCTATCACCTTACAGAAGAACTACAAAAGAAGTATATTCCAGTGACAAATCTGGAGTTCCCTCACTCCTAAACTGAAAAAAAATACTCCTTCCCCCTTGCCTCACCAATCCACCTGTTTAGTGGCCCCTAAATACTGGGCCTCACTGCTGGCATGAAGTTTTGTTTTTATGTACTTTTATCTCTTCCAGAAAGAAGTAATAACAGTTTCTTATTAATGAATAGTGGCAATGTCTAGCCCAGCACAGTGAAAAAACAAGCATATTAAAGTCCTCTGTTCTTTTTACCCTAGTGACAAGTCTGTGTGTACTGATTCATTGACAAATTTTGATTCCCATAAGGTTATTCCTGTTTGAGGTTATTTTCTTCCCGTCTTTCTTGATCCATGAAGTTTCCTCCAGATTCATTTCATTATTCATCATTTCTTCTACAATTTCAGCAAGTTAATTGCAAAAGAAAGCAAAAAAAAAGAAACATCAGCAGGAGGAAGTTCCAGTCAGCAAATACACCTCACAAAACCCTGTTATCTCTTCGAATTCCCTTTGCACTTCTGTAATGTGTCATTCTTATGATTTTTTCATTGCAGGCACTGCTTCTTGCAGATTGTTCAGCTGCCCTGTAGCTGATTTCTAAAGTCAGTAATGAAAATATCTACAGGATACTAATTTTTGCTGTAGAAAGGTTGCACTGCGTATGCATAGCACATCATTGCCTTGATCAGGTGAACAGCTGTGTAGATGGCTTGTTGCCATTTGGAGTCCAGCTAAGTGACAGAGATGGTAACTGCAGGTATGAAGACAGATTTATAGATTTTATTTTCTTTCCTGGGGCAATTTTGTTTATTATTTTCATTCTCGACGGTTTATTTCCTTTAATAAAATTTGTTGTATTTTCCCTTTTAAAAAATAACTAAATTGTAAATGGAAGCACAATGTCACTGAAACAGACAGATAAATCATTAATTCAATTTAAAAAATAAATACCTTAAAGAGGATAGGTTCTAAAGGTGGGTTAAGAACAAAACTCCTAATCGATATACTTATTTGTTTTAGAGAGATGAATCCAAGATTTACTGAAAGGTAACAACAAGTCTCTAGAATCTCTATCTAAATACTCATCTGCTTGTATTGTTTATATCTAACCCCTAAATAGTTATACTTAATGAGTTATAATAATCAGGACAATATGGAATCTGCCCAATGGCTCTGCAATGCGTGCTGAAATTTTATTAGTTGCAGTGACTCCCTGTGCGCTATATGTTAAATGCATAAGATTAATACTAGGTAATTGCTATCAATGAGAATAGACTTATCATTTCTTTGGATAAATTATTGAAGGACACACTTGGAGCTTGTTGGATCCTCATTATTTCTTTACCTTTTAAACAGCGAAACATTTCCCTCCATTCTTGTTCAATAGGTTTCATGCCAAAGCCACTTGCGTGTTCAAAGCGTTCAGACAACAGCTTTGGTCATCAAAACATCCTAGATGATAAATTAGGCTGGGAGGTTTTTATGTTTTCATGGCTGCAATAAAAATGTTGCAGAAAATGAAAAATATTTGTGGGGTACTGATTTAAAAATCAGTTTCTCCAGTGGAAAGGACTGCTTGGGTGAAAAACTCTTTGCATATTTCTAAATACTTCAACAGGATTTTTCTCACACTTAAGCTCTGTTTCAGCAATTTACTCCTGTAGTTCTTAGAGAGAGGAAGCAATAAAGGCTTTCAAAGGTATTTACTAAATATTCCTCTGCAACAAGAATGATTTATGTCTTGTTCACACATCATTTTTCAGAGGCAGCTGTGTTAGTTGAAGATGTTACCATCTCACCCACTGCCAGCTGTTTGTTACTGCCTCCTGCCAGAGGTTACCATGCCCTCAGGTCTGCCCGGGCTCTGCGGTTCTTGTTCTTCCCTACCCCACTGCAGCCAGAATAAGAGAGCAGCAGTTCACTGTTTAAGCTGCCTATTGTAGCCCATATGGCAGGCTTTTAGTCTTGAAAATGCTGTGCAAAGCTACTTGAAGGAAATCATTGGCCTTAGACTGTGAGGAGGTGTTTCACGGTACTAATCAGTTGTGATGGGGAAATGAAACCTGTTCACATAAGACCTCAGGGGTCCCTTCAAACCTGATTTTCTACAACCGTGTTATTCTGAGGTGCAATGAAACGGAAAAAGCTTTGAGAGTTAGGTTGATAAATACAGTGTATAAAGAAATACTGCTGATGAATTTAAGAAAAAAATTATTAGCATTGTGCGAAATGAATTGTGTCATTTTCTGTCTGAGAATAACCTGAAAATAAAGCAGGATTTTCTACAATGACTGAATTTTTTAAAAAACTTTACCGTTGCAGGTAGTATGCAAATAGGAGTGTGCATGTGCACAAACATGTACTGTTTGCGTATCAGTTGCCACAATTCTGTGAAATAATGTTAATATTTCTCTGCACTTAGAAAAAAATTGAAAAGGGCAATGACAGAAAATGTAAAAATGTGCTCAAATACTCAGCATATAGCTGAAAATTATGAAACAAATTCTTACTGCTAGAAAAATAGACTTTTTGTAAGAAAGGGCTTTTATTTTTTCTCCTTTTCATTTATATATAACATTCTGAACTATGTATGTTGTTTGTTTAGAAATTCATACACTTTGTTTTTTTAATAAATAAAACTGTACAAACTAAGCTACAGAACATTAAGCCTTGATTAACTGGAATTAATTAATTAAGACTAATTGAGATATTCCATTAATTTGGAATGTGAAACTGAAAATTAATCTACATCATTTTCAGATGACAGCAAAAACCTTTGGAAGCACTCTGAGTAATGGGATTAGAATTCAAATTGATTCTGATAAATGGATAAACTATCGAAAGATAAAGAGAAGTGCAAAGAACTACACCCAGGAAAATGAGATTCATAAATACAAAACAGAGAATAAAGAGAGTCAGGGTGTTCCAGACAAAGATGTGGATATTAGAGGGAAGAAGGGTTAAGCACAGAACACCAGTGTAAATGGGACAAGCATCTTTCTGGAATGCATTAGGAGGATAAAGGACATGAAAAAAAAATCATCCTGCTCTAGTCAGTAGTGTGGAGACCTCAGGCAGAGCATTGCAGCCCTGTATGGCAAAGGTTATTCTGAAATATTCCATCATTAGCACACAAAAAGCCATGTAAGTTTTATAAAATAAGATCTTTCTTTCAATTGTCTTTTAGGATAGATTCTTATTCTCCAGAATAAGAAACTGAAGAAAACCATGAAAATTTTCCTTAAATATTTAATATGCTATTATAAAAAAGAAGAATTTAGTGTACTCTCTGCCCAATAAGGTAAGAAAATAATCATGGGATTTTTTTCAAAAAATAAAATCTAGTCTACAAAAAACCTTTTACCTAAAAGGGCAAAGAAGTATGGAAATGGACTAACTAGGGAGGCTGAAGCATTTCCTTTATGGTTTTGATTGCATACTGAATAGTACCTACCTCAGGCAATCCTAAACCACCTTTGAACAGGAGGTAGGCTAGATGATCTTTTGAGTTTCTTCACAGTCTTCTATTTCTTTTCTTTTTTTTTTTTAATTCATAAAGCTGATAATGACACAAAGGAGTAAGAGATTTAAATATTTTAAAGATTCCTGTAGGGCCACAAAGATTACTGAAACTTTAATGAGTTTACATGACTACAACTTCAGAATTGCCCAGGGTTTATTTTAGATCATTATAGACAAAACTACTCTCTAGCTTCAGAAACAAAAATTATAAGTGGGGCTCTCAAGTGGAACTTTTAGTGATTTTTGCCTTGAGTGGTGCCTAGAAGAGCAAAGAAAATGAAATGAAAAGAGAAGAAAGGGTAGGCAAACTCTTCAGGAATTCAAACAGAAAGGTAACAGAATGCTAACACAGTTAAAGTCTATCTGTGTTACACAAACCCTTATAAAATGTATGTAATTGTTAGAATGTAAGCATCTGTTAAATAAATCCCGTAATAAGTCCAAAGGAATGCCAAAATTATATATGTATTTTATGAAAGGCATGGTATATGTATTATGTACTATAATATATTCTTGAATGATAACACAAAATATACAGTGTCAGGGCAAAAAAACCAGACCATCCATACTTGCTGTAAACAAGCCTTTGACCCAAACATAATGGTAATCCAGATGCTGCTGCAAGATGCACACAGTTAAACTAATTCCTTGCAGAGTTTATGCTTTGCTCAAAGTGCGTGGTTGTCTAGATACTTGTCAGCAACAAGGTGTGTGTAGTAAAGGAAGTATTTTTCATTCAGTATGTTTAAAAAAACTGAATTCAAGTCTTATGGCAAAAGAGTTAATAGAGTGGGTTTACCAGGAATAAGAGTAAAATAACAAAATTATGGGGTATCTTTCCAGTGCTTTTTGTTTCCTTTTCTCCCCTTACTACCCCACAAGATATAATGGACACAGAATTACTAGAGGCTATATTTATTCTTGAAGTTATTAGGGCACAATTATTGTTTTCATGGTTGTGTCTATGGATTCATACAAATGCCTCAGAAAGTGCTGATTTTTCTTTTCCCTTGCAGAATTGCTGTTTTGTTTTTGTTGTTTTGCAGCAAAAGATAACATAGGCATATCTAAATGAAATGTAAGACTTTCTGAAGCAAAAAGCATACAAAGCCGGAGGAGGGCAAAACACAAAATTTCTAGGAAGAGGACTGTAGGAGAAAATTCTGTGCAAGGCTCCAAAACAGAGAATTTTTATTTCTCCAGAATCCCCATCCCATTCTGCCTTTCAGCTGTAGGTGTATACCACGTGAGCTGGTAGAAAGCCAACCTATGACGGGCTAGGTGATAGACATTTATTTATAATTCATTTTTATAATTTATAACCCTCCTGGCTTTAGATGCTAACTCAACTAGTGGTCATCGTCCTCCCAGAAGAGGACCTAGCTATGGTTTCCACTCATCCGAAAGCCGTTGCCAGAAGGAACGTGGTGACCCAGACCGAGCTCCCACTCAAACACGTGGCTGTCCAGGTGTCCGGCTGCAGGCAGGGCCTGAGCCTGTCACTTGTGCAGGAGGCGGCGGAGACAACACCCATGTGTGGTGCGGCCGGGTGAGCGACCTGCTCAGCCTGGGGCAGAGCTGGCAGAGGCCGCGGAGAGGCTGAGGAGCATCAGGGGGTGTGAGAGGGAGATGGATCGGTGGAGCCCCACCCGGCCGGCCCTGAGGCTCGGTGGGAGCCACCCCCGGCCGCCCCTGAGGCAGAGGCAGCCGGTGGAGGCTCCACAAGCAGCAGGGGATCCCGTGCCCTCGTGCTGCCAGGCAGAAGGAGGGGACCTAAGAGACAGGGGGGAATGGAAACAAGTCGCTGCTCTGGGCGGCAGGCGAATCCCCTCCCGGCCTCCCTCACTGTCCCAGTGGCCCTTACACAACAGACATGGGGCTCTTGAGGGCCAGGCACACGAGCATGTAGATGAAGGCCTGTCCAGCGGGTGCCTAGGGTGAGTCAGTCAACCCCACACATCAAGACATCCTCTGTTAAGAAAAAAAGGAGGGTAATTGTC
>NW_010524156.1:63916-64517 GCF_000687285.1 Phaethon lepturus
TTGGGGTTTTTTGACCATGGGTTGGTTTGACGGCACTGGGCCTGCTGGCAGCAGATGGAGTTCAACTATCTCCAAGGGTTTGGAAAAGGATTCTTGCTTATGAGTTGGCGGGGCTCAAAAAGGGTCCAGGAAGGCTGAACATTCTTCAAGAAGGAGTTCTTAAAGGTGCAGGAGCAGGTGCTCCCCACATGCCGCAAGAATAACTGGCAGGTAAGATGACCAGCCTGACTGAACAGGGAGCTTTTGCTGGGACTCAGGAAAAAAAGGAGAGTTTATCACCTTTGGAAGAAGGGGCAGGCAACTCAAGAAGAGTAGAAGGATCTTGTTAGGTCAACAGAGACAAAAAAAGGCAAAAGCCCAGCTAGAACTCAATCTGGCCACTGTCGTAAGAGATAACAAAAAATGCTTTTACAAATATATTAACAGCAAATACAAAAAGAAAGCCAAGGAGAATCTCCATCCATTACGGGATGTGGGGAAAACATTGCCACCAAGAATGAGGAAAAGTACTTAATACCTTCTTTGCCTCAGTCCTTAGTAGCCAGACTAAGTATCATCAGAGTATTGAGGTCCCTGAACTGGAAGACAGGGATGGAGAGCA
>NW_010524157.1:0-277 GCF_000687285.1 Phaethon lepturus
CAGCGTGGGGCGTTGCCCCGGGCAGCGCACGGCCGGGGCGCAGGGGGCAGGCCCGGCGCTTCGGGCGAGGAGCTGGCCCCGTTTACTTCCTCCTCCCGGGGAAACCGAAACGGCCCGCGGGAATAGCTACAACAAACCTCGGGGTTTGTTTGTTTGTTGGTTTTCTTTAAAATAGTTATCGGGACTCATTCCCCTTGACCGCTTGAGCTCTGGTGTCGTGATGTTTCGTTTCGGTTTTCTCTGCATGCACAGGTCGTGGTTTGAGTAACGGCTGGCG
>NW_010524157.1:356-3392 GCF_000687285.1 Phaethon lepturus
GGGGGAGCGTTGATGGGACGACTCCCCGATCGGGGAATCGATTTTGAGCGCGGACCAATCCCCCGTAGGGGGGGCTTCCCCTCCCGCCAGCAACGCTCGAACGCCCTTTCGCCCTCTTTCCGCCGGCGGCTGCCCCTGCGGTTCGCTGCTTCCTTTGCCACTGATCATCTGGCATTGTACTCGCACCTCATGCAGAGGAGGGGAAGAGAGCGGTGTCTCCACCTCGTTAAAAGCCTTATGGGAGCCGCCGGCCCCTCATACCCCCTCCTGCCAACCGCCAGCTCCACAGCGCTGGCCCTTTAGAGGTCGTCAGGGTGGTAACTACATACAAATGAAATAAAAAGTTTTTAAAGATGGAACAAAGCACAGAAGAATTCATAAGTGATCTGTTGTCGTCCTTCAATTAAAAGCGACGATGAATGCTCTCGACCTCCTTTCTGCGTCTGCAGTAATACCCATTTGACTATTTCAGCAATGTTTCAACATTTTTTTTTTTTCTCCAGAAGTAGCCCTCTTTAGGACTTTTTTTAATGGTAGAATTGTCTCAAATTTTGGATCTATAAATACTTGCAGCCTAATTGCATACTTCGTTCTCAGGCATACATGTTGGTGAAGCATTAAAAAAAGGATTTAAATATATTTGGGGAACACATGCACACACACATACACATAAATATTTTTAAAAGTCCCAAAGTTCAACAGGGGACAAAAGCCAGGGCAGAATCAAAATTCAACATGAAACTGTATTTCTGTATTTTTAATGTCTCGCATGGTTTTACTACTCTTTTTTTTTTCCCTGCCGCATCAATATTGGCTTGTGTGGTTCTCCCCCCGCCCTTGAGGCTCTATTCTCTTAAATTCTCCCCAGCCCTCCTTAAGTGATCAGTGGATACTCATGCCTCGACTACCGCGTTTGTTTTCTCCAGATGCATTTGTTTTCTCCAGATACTCATAAAGAACGCAGACATCCTCCAGTATTCAAGTTCAGTAAAAGCCTGGAGCAGCGGGAGCCATCTGACTCCAGAAACGATGGAGGGGGCTGGTATGAAGCAGCTGATCCTGCCTCCTGCCAGACTGATTCAGATGATGTTCTCTGGAGGCCAGAAGAAACAGGCTGGGGCGGAGGATAGTAGGGAAGGCATGTCTGCTTCAGGTGTAGCTCATGCATCTCTGCCCAGACACACTGCTGGCACATTGAGAGCTGCAAGCAGGCGCTGGGGACAGGGTCAGCTCTGTGGGGAGCTGCGCAGCGTGTTATCTGTAAGAAAACGGGGTGTGCTCTCCTCCGGCTACACAGAGGAGAAGGCTACAGCTGCAGCACACGTTTGTCGCTGTTACTAAGGTAGCATGTAACACACCCACGCTAGCCTAAAAGCAAAACGGCGCGCATGGCAAACTTCACAAATCCAGGAGTCTTGCGTGAGCGAGCATTGCTTTGTGTCAGGTGCTGCCACCTGTATTACTGAGCCAGCTTTCACAAATCCCCAAAAGATAACACTCTGTGCATGCTGTTTCCCTGATTTTTTTCCCCTGATCTGCAATACTTCGTCTTGTAATGCTCTGCCTTCTGCTGCTGAGAAAGATTGGCTATGCCTCTGCTTGCTGACGGTTTCAGGAAGCAGGCTTGTACAGCACAAGGCAGTTCAGATGCTTCTGATGCCTACTGAGAGAAAGGTTCTGCTTTCCTTTCTGAGCCAAGTATGCCAAGCAAACCCTGCTGTAATAGAAGAGCTGCGTGCTTTTAACCACTTTTTCTAACATCCCTGTGACCATTTCCCTCTCTTTTTGCCGTGTGGTACTGCGTGCCGCTCTCCACCCAGTGCATGCATGCTCTGGAAGCTTGCACAGAAACACCTCTCGGAAGCTGTGGAAAGAAAGGACAGACCCATCTCTGACTTCCATATTAGGTCCAAGTGCTTCAAAAGCAGTAGGTCATGTATTTTGAAAACTGTGCATGAGTTCCTCATGACTTCCAAGACACACTTTTGGCCTTTAAATTAGGCAACTATTTTATTACCACTCCTGGGCACTGATCTCCCATTTTATACCAGTTTACGGCTCTTTGGAGCACTCTTGATCATTATCTGCAGTCAGCAAAAGTGGAGCTGCGGCAGGTGTGAATAACATACACAAGTCAACATGCAGGTGGCAGTGACTGCCATGGCTGGCAGGAAAATGCTGAAGAGTGACGTAAAAGCCTGCGTGCCTAAAGCAGAAGGTGTCTGTAGCTGTGATTTGTGACACTGGCTGTGACAGCTGTCTCCCTCAGCAAGAACTGCAGTGGCCAGACCTCCATCTGTGTTCCTGGACTTACTCAACGTACGTATCACAACACTCGCAGGAAACCATCCATACCCAGAAGTCACAAAAGAGCAGCAAAGTGAAGAGTAATACTTTGTTCTCCCTCAAGCACCACGAAGCATTCGCAAAGGAGCCTGTTACCCCTTTCTTTTTTGATCTGGAAACTGAGGCATGCCAAGGTTAAATGAACTGACTAAGGTTGCATAATTAGCCAGTGGCAGAGCTGAGAATAGACTCCGTATCTGTTTCTCCAGGCCAAGGAGCTAACTTTCAGACCCCTCTTGGGGGCATAGGCAGGCTACCAAAACTATACATCACAGCTTTATAGAATATGACATTTTTAGAACAGGCTCAACCCTGAACTTACTATAGTTCTAAAAAAAAAAAACAAAAAAAAAAAACCACACTGAAAAAAAAAAGAAAAAAAAGCAACAATATTTTCTTCTTATGAGAGATCCTGCCTGGGCAAGAGGGTAAAAATGGGATTCAAGTGACATTTATAAATATTAATGGACGTCTAAGTACTAGCACATTAAAAAAGTTCCCAAAGACCAAAGCCTGAATTAACTTTGAGTAATAGTTGCTGGAGACCTAGTTAAAAACCTAATAGTTTTTCACAGACCTCTGTGAAAAAGTGTTAACCTTTCACAATTGTCTGGCAGGGCTAAAATGCATTTTCCCTGCATTTCCAAACTAACTATTTCAGGGAGATAGCGCTTCTTTCACGCCCCCCCC
>NW_010524157.1:3491-28901 GCF_000687285.1 Phaethon lepturus
TTTTCCCCCCCCCCCCCCCCCTTTCACTCACTCTCTCTCTACTCCTATTGTGTGTCTGAATGCATTTTTTTGCATATCCATTTTGATTTTGGGCCCTCTGTTCACCTGCGCTGTAGCTGCTGGGGTTTCATCACACGACTGACTGACTTACCCCTTCAGTGACTTAGTGGCCACTGCAGACCCAGCCTGTGAAACGCTCTCCTGCCACCAGGGCTGCTGAACTCGGCCAGAAGATTTGCGGCTGAGGTCACTGAACAGCCGCTACGGGCCACTGCCCGAGACAGCGAGGTACAGCCACTGGATCTCGTGTGGCCGCCCGCCACGTAAATGAGGCTCCTGGGGAACTGGATCAGATTATCAACAAGCTTAAAGAAATGGTATCTTACGGTATTTAGGTGGTGAAGACAGTGGTCTGCTTTCACTTATTTTGCCCCTTCCAAGAAAGTTCTCGAACAGTGAAACAGTATGTGTCATGCCAGCGAATGGTTCAGTTAAGCAAAAACTGGTATTTTCTACTTGGTTCTCAAGGGCAGTTCCAGAAACCTCTTGTTTCAGTCAAGATTCTCTCAGAGAGAGGGTCAGTTATTCTAAAATATTTAAGAAGAAAGGCTTATAGCTTTAAAGCTGTTTAAAGACATGACTTCCCATGCAGTGTAAGTCAGAATCCCTTTTGATGTCGGAGAGAATTAGGTGGCTCAGTCACCTAAATACCTTCACAAACCTGGCCTTAGCAGCTTTCATTAGTGCGTTGGCAGGTCTCTGAGCACAGAGAACCCCATGTCCCCCGCGTTACAAGCATTTGTTAGCAATGCACCTATTAAGTTCAGTTAGTCACAGCATGGAGCATATCCCAGCCATGGCTGGCTCTTAGCCAATCTGTCCTCCCTAGAGGCACCTACCAGCCCAGCCCAGCTGCCATCCAAGTTTTGCAACCTGCAGGTACAGGCCCAGGGCAAAACAAGTGCCACTGCCTGCATCAAAACAACAAAATCTCTTCCCTCTGTCACAGCCAGCAGAAAGGAGGTCTGTGCCTGCTCCCCCTCTGCACCGCGGCAGCCGCAGGGGTGTCCCCTATGAAATACACCCACGGGCGCGAGGCGGTAACCTCTTGTGAGCCGGCTGGAGAGGCACCCATGCCGGCTGGCTCTCCTGTGCCTGCAGACTGGCCGGCTGCCTTCGGCCGGCTCGGGCTGAGGCCTCCCAGGTTGCCTTGACATGGCACGCTCTCAGGGTGGTCTTGCGCTCTGTCCTCTCCCGCCTCCTCCCTAGCCCCAGCCCAGTCTGCTGCTGTCTTTCACAAAATCCGTAGAAATGTAATTACGATGGAGATGTCTGCCTCTAGCGATTTTTTTTCTTTGGAAATAATTATAATTTGCTGTGGCAGTTAAAAACTTATCAGCGTAGACAGATGACAGACAGCACAATCACATAAGCTTCCCTCTGCAAAAAATAAAGCTAAATCCCATTTATCATCCTAGTTGGGAACAAAGGGCCTTCCTCTGAAGAGCCAGGCTGTGAAAACACAGAGAGAAGGCTGTTAGGCTCGTGGAAGAAATCCGTGGTAGGTAACCAAGCACAAGCAGTCCATTTGCAGCAGGATGGTGCTGTGGTAATTACAATAGTACCACTACTTTCATCAGAAGACTACCTGGCTAGGGACATATCACCCCGTTCCGAGGCAGTGACTGAGGTCCCAAGAGGGCTGGAAGCCACATAGGCCTGAAGAGTGACTGTACCACAGACACAGAAAAATGCAAACATATCCCCATGGTGTCCGTAAGGGCTACTTGCATTGGGATCCAAAGCTGGATGCGGATCACTTATCCCTGGAGCAAGTCATTAATTGCCCTCTCCCAGCGAGCAGAAAGCTTTTAATTCCTAGGTGTATCTCCAAGGCACAAAGTCTGCCAGAGCCAACTTTCAAGGGACAGCTGGCACGCCATCCCCGGGAGGAGCCGGTGCCCTCTCCATTCCGCTTCCTGTGCAGCCCTTGTCCTCCCTTCATCTTGGTTTTGTGGCTCTCGTCCTCCAGCAGCGCAGGATAATCCAGCCACCCTGCCCACAGCCCACATACACATTTTTTTTTTCCAGATGATTTTAACATCTGGCCTCTCTTTGGGCTGAATAGGTTTCTGATGGCATGTGGGGTTTCTGATGTTTCTGAGTCGGGGAGGCCAGTGGGAGGGCTTCTCTGGGTACTAACTTAAAATGTTTAAACAATTCATAACCATTCCTGAGAGATTTTTAAGAAAATGAAAGCTGGGCGAGGAGAGTGGTTGTCCTGTGGAAGTTGTTGACTACCCAGTACATGCAAACAGATGACAGCCTCAAATGCCGTGGGATATGCTTGGATCTGATGGTATTTTCATAGGCACAAAGAGAAATATTGTTAGCATGCAAGCAGTTGTTGCATGGGGGAGGGCTGAGAAGGGGATGGAGAGGGGGAGGATGGGAGAGATAAGGACAGAGGAATACCAGGAACAGAACTGCAAAAAATTGTTTTCTGTACCTCTAGTTCCCAGGATTACAACCAACCTGTCAACAAATTCACTAATTGACATGCCTCACGTGCAGCCACATTAAAGTCACAACTATTTCACTTGGCCCAGTGCATGCATTTCACTGATAAACTCTTCTGCCTTTGCATGAAATTGTGGACGGCTTCTACTTTTCTTTTTTTTATTAAATAGTCTTCTTGGCTCCCAACAGCTTTCCCTGGTTAGATTTCCCCTTCTAGCTAAAAAAAGAATGAGACTGATCTCTTCTGACAGCTGTGAAATGGTTGCATATTGTGTACGTTTTCTTGATGAGCTTGCATGAAATGGAATTTGGTTTTCTTTTGATGGATACACCACTTTTAGAACAATGTCCCCGCAAGATTAACAAGTGCTTCATTTTTTTAGAGAATTTTTATGTGCATGTAATGTCATATATGCCATTTCTATACAGCATTATGAATAGTGCATAAAGCTGCTTGAATGGGGAAACGGAACTGATTGAGGAATGTTTCCCCAGTGAATGTGCACTATGCTTTGTGATGGTGTGCAGTTTGCTAATGACAAAGCTCCGGTCGATGGCAAAAATTCCATGAGACGCAGGTTTTAATTCTCACCACTTCCCAGGGCCAAATTCAGGTGCTGGATAACTGGCCGTGCTGGGTCTGCCCTAAGAGCAGTTTAGCTCCATGTCCTGCAATGAGAGTGCCCAGACATGGATGCCTGGGGAAGAGGACAGACATATGCAGTAGTTCTTACCTTCTTGCTTCCTCAGCCTCCAGTCTTTTTTAGCTCAGACTCCCTGAGCTCCTGGTTTCTGTGTATTTTAGAGCCCACAATGGAGGGAGAGAGAGAGGAGGTGCAACTTCCACTGAAGACAACAGATACTACACTGAAAAGCACCGTGGGTGAATGTGATTGCTCTGACTTCTTGTATGGTTGTATGCATAAGCCTCAGCCTAGCCTGTATTTCAGGGTAATGCTATTATTAAGAATAAAATCAATGAACGACAAAGGAGATGTTCCAAGACAACAGGGAAAAGGCAAAAAATTAATATAAAAGGGTAATATTATATGAGATCTTTATTATTATAATATTATATGAGATAAAGTGGCTGGCGTTCTGCTATTCTCTTGTCCAATGTTTAATTTAGCCACAAAGGTCTTTTTCGAAATTATATTCAAGAGACTTCAAAGGGGAGGTAAGGGGCAAGGAACCTATTCTCTCTTGAAATTAAAAGCTTTTGTGAGGTGGAGGTGGGATCATTTAATTCTTTCTCTGACAGGATCAAATTCAAAGGTAAGAAACGCTAAGTACTGGAATAATTAGCAGAGTATTTTGAGTTTAGTTATTATGTACCCTTGGCCTGCCTGTTTGGTGAAACTCTTCAGTACTGGTAGGAGCTGCTAATGGGGAATCACAGGCTTTGTAGGCTGCAGCAAGACCACCAGCTGAAGCTGGTTTAACTGTGGATTGCCAGCAAAAAACTCCCCTGTGCCTTCCTTTCCTCTGTTTCCCATTCTGTGTCTTCCCAAGGGGCTGCTGAGCCGACTGTGTGGGGCGGGCGGGCAGGGGGGTGTCCTACAGGATTATTTTTCAGCCTGATTTCTGAGCCGTTCCAGCTCATCACACTGCTGTACATTGGCAACTCGTGTGGGGGAAATGGCGGAAGGGTGCGGAGGAGGAAACAAAATGGGCAACTGAACTGAACTGAGCTGCTTGGTCGATCAGCTTAAGCCAGCATTAAAGGTGACGTCCCAGGGCTCCATGTCTGGTGTTCCCTACCGCGACTGTCAGCAGAGTGCTGTGTCTCCAGACAGGCTTCGTTCCCAACGCCTACCTGTACAGCCGAGGCTTTCGGAGCCGGTGTAGGCAGTCCACCGGGCATTGCCGTCTCCAGCTTGGTGGATCTCCATGGAGCCAGGAGTCTTCCCAGGCAGACTGGCCCAGGGCATGGAGCCATATGGTTGGTCTGCGGCTCTGGGGCAGGATGCCAGGGATGCAGGCAGCGCTCCAGCTGAACCCTAGCTTGAACTCTGCAACTGGCTTGTTTCAAGTACAGCGTTTTGGCCTCATCATGTGGGCATTTTTCCACCCAAATTTGATTACACAGGAGTATTTTCAATGAGCTCGTCATCACAAGTCTTCAGTTTGGAGTAGGGACAAAGAAGAAACAAGAAAGAGGTTATTTTCTGAGTTATATGAGGCAACTTCAAGTTTAGCATATGGTTCCCCTCAAGGAGCAGGTGTCCAATAGATGTTTTTCCAACTAAATTTTATTGAAATATAACTGCCTTTAAACCTGCCTGAAGTGATAATTGTGGGCTCTGCCCTTTGACGCCAAATTTGAACTTGCAAACAAGAAAAAAAGGAAGCATTAACAGGAACTCCCCTGGAGCTACCACTGGTGAACTGAAAACACTGTAAAACGGCTTTAGTTTTGTTTGAAATTTCCCTGTTGCTTGTAAAAATTGTACTGGACATAAACAGGATTTCATTCTTGAATGTTATCTACTGAATAACAGCAGATAAATGCAGTTCATCTCCAAAGAGGGAGAAAAAAAAAAGGCAAGAGGGAAAACATAGTGCTCTGGAAGGGGTTACTGTAAGAATTTTTTTACCCTTTCTCCTCAAGGCAGTGGCCAAACAAAGACAATTTTATTGACTTGTAGCTGTTACAAGTAGGTTCTTGCTTGTACTCCTGCAAGTTTACACTGCGCTTAACTGTTTCTTTGTGGCTGCGGCAGATAATGTCGTATCTGCCCGCGTAACAGCTGGAACAGCTCCAGCTATTCAGAGACCAGAACTGGAAGAGCTGCTAACAAAGGAGGTCTATGCAAAAACCAGAATTATTCCAGCATATTCAGCTCACTGGGCTCTACCTTCCTCCTCTCCCCCCTCCTCATCTCCTTCCGTTTCTAATTTCCTTTGCTTGTGCATCTGCTTCTGAAGTCGCTTAGCCTCCATCCCCACCTAGCCTTTTGACTTCCTCCTGTTTTTTCAGCTCTCCTTATTTCCTCTGATTTCTTCTTGCGGCTTTTGGATACCAAAGGTAGTTCTGGTAAACATAAAGTTTGTTTGTTTGTTTGAGGTGTTTGCGTGTGCAGGTGTGCTGGGGGGGAATGTACAGTGACTTATGTTAGCTTATGTTAAGGCTGTAGTGAACTCTAACTTCATACTAGTCTGTTCTCCCCACCCTCAATGCCTCCTTTTCCCTCTTCTTTTAAGCGAGCTGCACCTTTTTCCTATCAACTGTGCTTTTCTCTTGCTGTCACTCTAATAGCAAATACACTTGCTCCAGTGCTTTTGCGTCCTTGCTGGCTTTCTCTGCAATTGCAGCTAACGTTCTGCCCCTTTACACCACCGAAACAGCCCCATCCAGCTACCGATGACTTTTCCCATGCTGCAGCCTCCCCGTTTCTTTTCTGGGATTGTTTCTCTGCACGGGCACATCCAATTGTTTCCTCGCGTACACCAGCTTTTTTTCCTCCAAGCCCATCCTCCGTGGGAGTGAGCACGACTGCCATGTCCTTAACCTTGCCTTTCTTCACGCTGCACGCTGGTACTGTTGCCGATGCCCGCAGGGTCTCCGTTCCGTTTTCCAGCTCGCTCCAAGGCAGAGGCACTGGGTATGGGGGCTGCGGTGCGGGCTGCCCGCTGAGAGCCGTGCCCTTCTTTGCCTGAAGCGACTTTTCACAGAAACCCGCAGTCGCTTCCTCCTGACAGGGTGACACGTACGCCCAGGAAAATGATTTCTGGGGAAGAGCAAGGTGCGGCTCAGCGATACGAGTGGTGTAACTGCCCTCGCTGGTCATGTGGTGGGAATGGAGATCAGCAGGAAAGCTTAAACACCCTTGGTTCCTGGCTGTCCTGCTGAGTGTAATGCAAAGCAGTTGCTCAGAATAGCAATTGTCACTTGAAAAATATGACTCATTTTGACATTCTTGGCTGTTTTAACTGCATAAACCATTTGTAGGGCTCTAATGACTCAGTGTGAAAAAACTTGCCTGCACAGCTTGCGAAAGGCGAGGTCAGTGCTAGAATTAGCCCCAAACCGAGTCCACCACCACACTTCTTCCAGGGAGGCGGTCCTGAATGAAAGGGGACCCTGAGCGCTGGCAGCTGTATTCCCACGCAGGGTGAAAAGCACCAAGAAGTGACTTCCAGTACTAACCTGACCAGCCGCTGAAAACAGACGCCTTTTTGTCCGGCTTTTGTTTTCAAATGGCCAATAAGAACAGATCAGCACTGGCACCATTGTCTGTAATAAATGTGTTTTCACCCAGTGGAAGACTGTGGCACGTTGTAAACAATTATGGCACTGAGTAAAGCATAATCAGTCACAGAAGTGCCACAAAGGATGCATTTGCCAAAGCATGGTTTAAAGATCAGGATCTGTATAATGGAGCTAGCACACAGTGAAAAGGAGGTATCGGCATTCTCTGGGAGGAAATATAAAATGGAGCGTCATAAAAAGACTTCATAGCCCTTTACCATTTTTGTGTTTTCTGCATCACGGCAAAGCTCTATCTTCTGCTTGTCAGAAGGTCCCTCCCAACCCAAACCGGTATTTTGTATTCCAAGTAACTAGAAGATAAACGCCATGTCTCTTCTCAGATGCAGACTTAGTTTACTGCTGTGCAGTGAGAGATCTTTCTGTGTGCTATAGGTCCTGTTCATTGCTATGTTCTTGAAGCTTCATGTTGGGGTTACTCTGCTAAAATCTGGAATGGCAAATTCGGGTGTTCAGAGACACCCCACAGTATGTGGCCACAGGATAAATATCTGGGTCCTACAGGGAATATTATAGCTTTCTAAAGGCTACATCCTGTGGCTGTATCTTCTTGCGTTTCTCCTCTTCTTCCACCCCTGGACAGGACATCTTTTTTTTTTTCCACAAATGAAAGGTTCCCTCCTCCTAGCCAAACCTTATGCTGATAAAGTTAAGCTGCTTTGAAACTCCAAGTATCAATACAGCTCTTCAAGATGCAGGTAAAAAAGTTTCTTTGCAGAAGCAGATAGTTGAAATAATGTAAGGGGTTTTGAAAGCTGCAACACAAAGAAAGATGTCTCTCCTCCAGACAAAGAGACAGGCAGATCCGTCCAGAGTTACGAGGCTTCAGGCATAAAGGTTACAGCACATGAAGGGAGAGGTGGTGAAGATCTGAAAAAATCAGGTGAGGTAGGAAAGCTAATCCTGTCTCAGAAGAAAATTTAGCCTGACCCCAAGGACAAGCCAGGGAATCAAATCTACTGGGAGAAGACTGGAATTTGTGAGCAGCTTGTGTGTTTTATTTTCTGCTTTTTGTTTGTTGCATTCTGGGCGCAGAAGTTACCACCTGGCTTCACCACCACTTTCTCCTCCCCCTAATTAGAGCAATCAATGAGACACCGAATTTTGATTACCTGCTTCTAGCAGAAGGCTGACAAGCACCATGGTGTTCACCTTCCTTCTGTATGTAGCTGTAACAGCAAATTCAGTCTGCCCAGTCTTCCTGCAGCCTCCTACAGGGTTTTTTTAAATACTCCAGAGAAGCTAAAGTTTACATGACAGGATGGGTGGGGCCAGCTTCCTGCTTCTGATCTCCTCTTGACACCCACAGGGAACGGATCTCAGCAGGCTTCCCGGCAGTGGCTGCTTGCATGTGGCACTCCACAGAGACACACCAGGTAGCTTCCACCCGAGTTAGCAGAAGCTCAGACAGACGGACTGCATCAGTTATAGTCAGGTCCTGTTGTCGAACTTTCAAGTATTTGGAGGGAAACATCGTCACGGAGGAGTATGCTGTGCACCTGACAGGCATGAGGGTTAACCAGAAGCAATGAAGGGAATATAACTAAGTGAAGGCATGTTTTCTGTACTGAAGCAAAGATAAGATGGAAGAGCTTTTTAAAGGAAGCTTTTTCATTCTATCAATTTCAATTTGTTACCTGTATATCAATCCTGTTCACAACTGAGAGAAAAAAAAACCCTGACTTTCAGTTGTTTATCTTCTCTAACACAGTTACCTGCAATTCTGTTTTTCAATAGAGATCTCACAAACCCAAACATAGTATTAAATACATTCTTACTCAAACTGAAATGTCAGAGTACTGGAGCAAAAAAGAACCTCTCTGTACTTACAGCAAAAAAACCCTCCAAACCAGCCACACCTACAGTATACCTTTCTGCCCCAGGAACAAAGGGTTCTCAGAACAACATTTTTTATTCTTTACTGCCAGTATGATACAGCTGACGATGATGAAAAACTCCACGTATGTTTTACTTGAGCTACAGAAAGCTGTAATGAAATGGCTGCCAGGCAAATTAGTACAAGATTAGTGAATGGCACTCTTGGTAAGATCACAGACTTTTCATTGTTTTTACTGTTGTGTGAAAACATTTGTCAAGCTCAGCAGAAATCCCTCCTGCCATCATACTGGGAACTTGAGCACTTCCTATAACAAAGGAAACTGTGATCAACAGATGCTGTCAAACCTCTTGAAACCTTCTGCACCATGTTTTGGCAGTAGCTGCCGGCAAAATTTCACAAACGACCTGTATCCCTCCCTTGGTCTGACTACTGGCTTATATTCTTTCCCAAATGGATTCTTTGAAGTGCGGTAACAGGCTCATGGACCAGCAATGCTGAGAGAAGGATAGAGAGAGCTCTCAAAAACCTGACAAGAGCCCCCCTCCCAAGATACAGTGAGAAACTTCATCCCTAAAACTAGAGGAGGGACGGGAAACTTTTGGCCCAGGGGATGCTTACAATCCACAGTTTAATTCTCCATGTTACTACTGAATGACACTGTGATGTCATTTGAAGTATTGCCATCCTTTGAAAGCCACAGAAACAGGAAAATATGTTGAATGAACAATGGCAATTAGTGAGTCATCACGACGAATATTATTAGAAATAATTATTCTATACTTCTGACCTTTAAATATTCATCTTTGCTGATTTTTACAACAGGTAGCTAAGACATATGAGAGACTAGCGTGTCTCAGCCACTTGTGGGACGGAGTACTGAGATACAACCACTCTTAATTACTTAAGACCAGGAATGAAAAAGAACAGAGTGAAACTAGCCAGCAAGTGAAATACTAGCATTATTCAAATTGTTATCTACTCTCAGTAAAAAGCTCTCAGCCCTGCTCATAGCAGTATTGCCTGGGAATAATTGCTGGCAAAATGGTAGGGCTGTTACTAGGAGGCTGAAAGACAGACATTTCCAGCCACACCAAGCCCTGGAGCAATAGCTAAGTCAGTATTAGCCAATACCTGAGGAAGCCCTGGTAACAGTGTTTGCTTAAGGGAGAAATACATCGAAAAGAGGAAATGGCAGACAAAAATAACTTCTGCGATCTCAGAGTTTCCTGCGGAAACTCCCCACCTATGAACAGCGTGCATGTGGAAAAGCTGGTACTCACATCCTCTGTTTACTTAAGCTCACAGGCACTGATGTCACAGGCCAGCCTTTTCCCAAGATTTATTTCACGCCTTCGTCGGAAAACACCCAGCCATTTCCTAAAACGCTAATACATCAGTGTGAAAGTGGAACGCAGTGAGGCTGCAGGAACTGGGACAGGGTATTCACAGGCGTGGTGTTAGGCTGCCGACGTCTTGCTGCGGGCTTCAGCCAAATGACAGGCATGTCATGACACCGCATGTGCGCCGGCACGTGCAGCTGCCGTGCGGAGGCACGCTGCAGCACTGACATTCAGGGAGCGGGCTGAGAGCCAGCGTGAAAAGAAACAGCAACACACTCATTTATTCTTTTTTTTTTAAATTAACATTTGTCGATCTTGGAGAGAAGCCCAGGCTGCAAAATTTGGATGCAAAATTGAAAGAGCGAAGAAGCTGGAAATGTTCACATACAGGCTCTTCGTTTATGCCCAGCCTTTTTTATAGGTCATGCAGAGATGACTGAATTGCTCTTATTGTAACTTACAATTAGCAATACAGTTATTTTTTTGTATGCCATAGTGCAGCAGAACTATACTCCAGAAAAGTGGCAATGTTTAATTGTAGGTGGGCATTTTTTTTTCAAGAAAGAATTTTCCTGGAAGTTCCTCTTTTTCGGGTGGAGGAAGAGGGGAATGCCTTTAATGCCACCAGCAGAAAAGAGTAAGACTATTTTGACCAGATCTGCGAGTTGTTTGTAGCAGTTAGTGGTTTCTCAAATTCATGTGAACTTCTGGTTTACCTTCCTGCACAGCACTGATGGATGAAAGTTCAAATGATTAACTTATGTCATTACCAAAATGCTGAATTCTTGGCATATGATTGAAAGCCACTATTAAACTCTTGCAATTTCAATATTAAGCCACTAACTTCACAGAAGGTCCTCTGTGTGAGACTTGGATTAAGAGGTAAAAATCCAGCCCTTACTTTGCACTTTTTACCAGCACAGCACATAATATTCCGCAAATCATGCTGTCTGCTGACAGTAGAAGAGAACGGGGACTGGAATATTACATGTATTACTGTGTTACTTTAATAAATATAACATCACTCTCCATCATCCTAAATGGCCTGTAAACACCACCTCTAATAGGGTACCAAGCACTTAAGGCTACTTCCAGTTCCTAGCAGGGCACTTGCATCCATGATGTCCTAACCTAGCGAAGACAGCCCGGGGAAGCAAGACATTGAGTCATATTACGAGGTTCAGAGGGACTTCAGAGCTGTGGAAACCCTATGAAGTAATACGTTGTAGTGTTCCTTTTCTGGAGCTTTGCAGAGTACAGGCAGAAGAGTGAGCTGGCTACTGATGAGCCTTCCTCAGCCACACGTTTCCAAGTCTCAGCTCCCACTGGGGCCACATATGAGGCTGAACAGTCCTGACAGCAAGGACAAAAAACATGGCTTCTCTGATCAGAAAATGAAACTCCTTGTTTGTTCCTCTGCGCTACTTCTGGACCCGTCTACAGCTAGCTTCTACTTTGGCTTCTAGATGACATGTAACAGTAACACCATGCCTCCATGCTGATGCATTTCAGAGGAGTGAAAATGTTAAACCTTGGAAGAGAGCTCTCTATATAGAAGTTAACTCTTATGAATAGTCCTTCTGCCCCAAATATTCTTCAGAAAGAAGAGGGACTGTTTTATAGCACCAAACAGTTTTATGTGCATCCTACTAACTTAGGGACACCTTCGTTTTGCTGGTATTTAGTTCTGACATTGCATTAGATAATGAGCAACATATGAAGTAACGTGAATCAAGTGATTTAGTTGCAATGTGGCTTCCGATTCCTGCATTGAACCAGCAGTGGAATAATTACACAGATAATTGCTTTTTTAGAACAGCCTTGAAAGGCTGCTTGTGACAGACCTCATTGCTCTCCTCATGCTTTTAAGAAAGGTGGTGTGGCCACTTGCTGGATCAGTAAGACTGCTTTCAACACAGGGCTAAGTGGCTTTACTGTCTAAATGGGCAAACGCCATTCTTTGCCAGATTACGATTAAGGGACACGTATCACTCTTCAGAGAACAACAGAAGTGTCCTGCTTAAACTAATGCCGTTTCAGACAGTACCATGAAAAATATTGTAGATTAATGACCTATAATTAGCACACTATTTTAGAATTACTTTGTCATAAAGGAAGCTAGCTTTTCTTCTGGAGATTTTTTCCTACCACATTAGAGGGGTTTTGGCCATGCTTGTCTCAACAGATTAATTTCTAATAGAATAAGAGGCTTGATTCTTAAGGGAAGGTTTTTGATTAATTGTGTTTGTTATATTAGCATGAAGGAGGAGGGTTTTTTGAAAGTATTTACATAAACAGCATTTATGCAGCACAACATTTGCAATCCAAAAGCATCAGTGAGCTGCTTTGTAGGCAATGGAGAAGGGACTGCTTTATCTTAAGTTGAAGTAAACCCACTGTTAAAGTAAATACGCAGTAGCAACACCACCTAACAAAGGGAACATGAATAATAACTTTTCTAATTTAAGCTGAATGTGGGAGGATAGAGGTAGGCAGCAAATGAAGTTGGAAACTGATTTCCAGCATGATTCATAGACATTTTCAGCAGTTGCTTGCACAGGTAAATTTTAATAGTTGGCATTTACATAGAGCTTTTCACTTACTAAAATCTGATGGGTTTAGGGCTTTTTCTTTTTGGCAAACAAAATACTGAAGCACAACAAAGTTAACAAACTGGTTCATGGTACTGACTGTGTCAAGGGTCTTGACTTTCAGACACAGAACTGATCCACTGATTCTGCAAAATACTGCTTAACTTCAAGTGAGAAAAATTAATTGCAAGATTAATGGAATTGCCTATGGAAGTTAGGGGAGGACTTTAGTATTGCTGGAATTGTACCAATGTTGTCCATGGCTTATGAACAATTGTAACCAAAAGGATGTATTAGAACTTTAATAAGGTTATTTCTTTGTTCCACATTCCTTCACTACCAGTAACATCTAGAATTACTCCCTACCTACACATTTACCAAGACAAAGGGAGCTCCCTGTTGTCATTACATTTCTGACTCCTTCCTCCTACTTTTTTCTTCTTATTCCCTATTACACAACTTGATTTGACAACATTTTTCCTTAACAGAGATCAAAATTAGGTGTTCTGACACAAGAACAGAAAGTAAGAATAATCCAAAGGATGTCCATGGAGATCTACTACATAATATAAATGAAAGCAGCATTTGACCCAATGCTAATATAAAGTGACTCTGAAACAGTGATGACACATAGAAAAAAATTAGAAAGCCAACAGTAATTTCTAAACAGTACTTTCCACATTCTTTGGTCTTATATAGATTTCGTTATCATTGCTTCTGCTAGAGGCAATATAAAAATAAAAATAATTACAAAAAACATCCATAACAGTCTGTCTAGAGGACCACTCCCCCTCCCCCCCCCCAAGATATATTCACACATTTGTGTAGGGCTGCCCTAGGAGCATGCCAATATTATTGAAATATTAGTTTGTTGCTTAATTCATAAACTTCCAATTCGAAGCAACAATTTACTTTTACTTGCAGCTGATAGCAATTTTGACCCAGCCTTTGTGAAAGGATAACACTGTATTCTTTCAATATCATCAGTTAAACACTTTATACTATATGTATGTAAATGGCAATAATACACATTTTAAATGCCCTTCAAATCCTTTGCAAGCAGTTTTCTTTCAGCACTGTAGAATATCAGTATTACAGGCTGCCAGTATCATTCGGTAGACTTTCACACTACATAACATTCTCCAATGAAGCAGAGACATGTTCATTAATAAGAATTTATTAGTGTATTTGGAGGGGATCTGCAGTAAATCTTTACAGCACAAAAGTAATCATGGCTCCATGTTGAGTCCAAAGTGTGCATGTTACTTCTTAAAAGTGCATGACAAGCAACTTGCTAAAAACAAAAAAGAAAAAAAAGAAAGCCCCCCTCCCTGCCCCCAAAGGAAGCCTCTAAACTGAAAAGCAAATGGTAGAACACTGTATTTTGGGCAAACCAAGTCAGCTCAAAACAATTTTAGTAGGCATCTACTGTGGCTTCTGGAATCATTGTTGCATGCATATCTCTAGTCATATTGGATTTCTCTTTCAGCTTTGACTGGAGTAATGTGTGTTCCATTACACCAATTTGTATGTCCATCTGAATGGTTTCTTGCTTCAGTTTTGTTAAGGCCTGTTTAATCTTCACTAGAGGAGCTGTAAAAAAAAAAAAAAATTATAAACAGTGCAACTCCACGTCAGCTACTTAACACAAAAGCATTATTTTCTGTAATTCACTCCTTAAAATTGAAGAGTTGAATGAACAAAAGGGCGTTCCACTCTAAAGACATGATTGTATTGATACATCATTTTTAATATGCAAGACACTTTAAATAGGCGATGACAATTTTGCTGTCTTCTTGACATCTAAGATCTGCATAAAGATGTGCATCAACATTCAGATAGGTTTGTCAATGATGTGTTTTGCTCAGCTGAAAGCCTCATCCCGATACCTGACTCGAGTAGAGAAATGAAAATACCTTCAACAGCAGGACATCTCACCTGTGAAAAGCTATGAAAATGTTTTGTGCTCCATACTTTGTTTCTAATCCCTCACTTCCCACTAATGTCACCCTAGGGATGCTGCTGCTGCATCATATTGCTCCTTGTAATTCTGGGCTCTAGATTTTATCCTGACCTTTGGCCATTCCATAATACAGAAGAGGTGTTGCAAGGCAAGTGAGTAGCTCCTTCAAAGTAAAGAAAGGGTGCACAATATTTCCTTATACAATAACGCTTACAACTACTTAAATAAATTAGCTGTAACAGTTACAGTTAAATATGGATACAGCTTGCATATTTAGCCCTACTGTAACTGGCATCAATTTATTTCTGCATTCATACTTCTTATACATTTGCAGCAGAATGCATTTATCAGGAAAAATCTCAAACAACCAAATCCCAAGTCTGAGACAGACTAATTTATATAGGTATGTAGTTTTACATATTAAGAAAGTCCAAATATCAAAACACTAAAATGAATTTTCTCACTGACTCCAGCTAGCCTTAGTCAGAGAATCCAACAGCCACTGCCAGTAACTATTTCAGAATAAAAAGGGCTAGAACCTGTAACGTGTGAATTTCTTCCAGTGAGTTGATAACTATTAAAAGCAGACACAAACCCTATTTTTTTAGACTTTTACAAATAATTTAACAAAGGGGGTAAATCCTGGAATCTCTACCTTCTGCAAACTTACGTAACCTTTTCAAAGAGGTTTAGACTCCTGATTTTCTTAGACACCTTTTAAAATTTTAATACTGATATTTTAGAGTAGTCACTCATTCTGGTCTTGTTTTATTTTTCTTTAATACAAGACAAATTATCTACCTGTCACTGAGAAAACATGTGTTTGGTTTGAGGCAAAAGCATACTTACCACCATCAGTCATACTGCTTCCTTTCTCTTCTGTTTCCTGCTTTACTCTCTCTAATACTTCTGTAATCTTAAAATAGGTATTTTTTTCTTAATTAAACCAGATGAATGTCAAGTTAAAAAAGAAAACCAAAAAATTATCTGCTGAACAACTGCATTTGTTAAAAAAAACCAACTAATCCTATTTGTTGTATACGGAGGAATAATTTTTTTTTCAAATATTAAGAAAATTTTCATTTAACTTTAAATAAATTAATAGTGTGAAAATTACAGCAAAAAGAGTAAAAAGTTGGCCAAACAGCATGGTGTTCCTGTGAATCTGCATGTCCCAAAACAATAAAAACAACAGTGAAGTGTTGCAGTATGATGCTGGATGGAAGATAGGAGCCAATATCCCCACAGACCAAGGTTCATCAAATGACCATGCCAGCTGCCCTTCTGGAAGTGTCAGGACACCCTAGCAGGTGACAGTGGAAACCTGAGAAACAGCACGGGAGCAAAAGATGGTGCAGCAGTCAAGCGTGCTGCCGCTGGCATGGGTACGGGTATGTAAAATGCACATATGAAGAAAAAAAGTCCATTTCAGCCCTGACTATCTGTCAACCCATTTGCCTTTATAGACAATGAGGAAAAAGCAAATACATGATTCTAAGGTACAGTCTACGTAATAATTTAGTATATTTGCCTGCAATATAAAAATGGCCCTTCATCAAGGCTTCAATGAGCCTTTTCAGTAACAGAAAAGAAACATTGCTGCATATTAATGCATACCTAAAGTGGTACTGGTATCACCAAGTGGGCTGAGATTTGATTGCATGCCTGAAAGCAAATCAGTAGTAATATCCAATGTGTCTAGTTTATCTCAGATATGCACCACTGCATCTACATAGTTTGAAGACTGCCAACTAGTAACATATTCATCATTACTAATCAGCCAATACTTTCCAAAGCACAAATACATTATAAACCTGAAGTCATCGTAAAGTACTCTCTTTTTTAAACTTACTTCCTTGAGAGTGAAATAGAAGGCAGCTCTAATTCTGCAGAATAATCCATACACTCAGAAATCTTTGCTAGAAAACTCTTTTTAAACTGCTGTGTTTATTACCTACTGCAGTTGGACTAGATGATCGTTCTGGTCCCTTCCAACTGAATTATTCTATTCTATTCTAAAAACTCTCAAACCAGTTTTACAATTTCCAGCATGTTCTTATAGTGTGATCTATTTTATGTAACTATTCCAGACACTTTATAATCTAATAAATAAAGTGGGTTTTTCAAACCCAGAGTTGTTAAAAAAAATTTATGCATTGGACAAAAGGTTGAAAAATTTGGACATCAGGCAGTAATTCTAAATGAAATGCCATGAAACATTCAACATGTTGAGGCAGTTAGGCGTTTGGGGATTTTTCTTTAAATTTGTCAGAGCACTGATTTAAAAACAAAAAACAAACCCAGAAAAACAGTTTTAGGTATTAAGATAATTTGACTGGTATGGAAGAATTACTACTTAGTCAACTATTGCTTTTAAGTGCTTGGAAGATTAAAATCTCAAATTTTAAATTTTAACTAAAAATAAGAGCTAAGCTTTTCTTCTCCCAAACAATTTATCAACATGACTTGATTAATCCTCAATAACTCTAGGACGCAGGTTATAAAATACAGAACATCCATCCTCTTTTACAAACTAGGGAAATTAAAAGCTCACAATAGTTTGTCCAAATTCACAGGTTAAAAATCAATGGCAGCCTGTATTTAAAATTTAGGGACTGGACTAGACCGCCTCCACTAAACAAATAGATTAATCTATAACCCAGAAAGAACTGGGTTCATAAAACAGCAAACACTAAATGCCAAGTCTATGAAGATTGTTTTAAAATAAGCGAAAGAAATTATGCAAAGATGTGTTTTACCTCAGAAAGCACTCTAATCCTCTCAGTTACTCCTCCACTTCCCTCCTGGTACTTCTCTTTAGCCTGGAAAGAAACATGTTTTTTGCTGTAATGACAAAGCTGAAGAGGTGTATGCAGATAGCTCAGAGAGAACACCAAAACTTGCTCTCACACGTCCCAGTTCCAGAAACTCTCCCACAAAGTCCCAATGACGTTTACAGCGCTACACATATGAGGACAGGCTTGAAACCTCAGCCCCTGTATTGACTATCATTCAAAAATTTAAAGCAGTTTTAAAAATTGTAATAGCCCTAATATGTACACAATAAGACCTATGTTTTCTAATCATTTACATGAGGAAATAAAGAAAATTTGCCAGAATGCAGACAGAACAGAATCCTGAAACCCAGAATATTTCTTTGTCAATAGTAAATTATCGTCTTAAAGTTTCTTGAAGTTTAATAGTAAGCTAAAGAGAAAGCACAGACATCAAATCCTGTTAGTCATATTTTAATGTCATGCCTGCAAATGGGAAGGCTAGCCTAATGGCAGCTTATACAGGCTTCCTAACTAGCAGATCAAAAAGCTCCTCAAATAGCACTCTACTTGCATAAAACTAAATGAAGTAAAGAAGTCAGAGTGCTTTGTGCACATTAGGACGAGTAATCAATAGAAGAGATGAGTGCTGGACTGAGACTGTGGTTTCTGCACTCATCACAGATGTGTGAACTTCACAGGGAAAGCAGAACTAGCAATTTACTAGCTGCTGAAGATAGGCGACAGATTTATGTAATATTCAGGAAAAAAAAAAATTTACTTTCCCATGTTGAATAGTTGAATGAAAATTGCTAGTTTATCTTAAAAACTATATAATTTGACAGCCAATCAACATTTTCCCTGCTTTATATCCAAGAGCAGAATTCACAGATAACTCCTCCGAGTCTTCTTTGCCTTTGCCCTCACTTAATAGCAACTTAATACTAGAGAAGGCAACAACAAAAGATCAGTGCATTACCTCACTCAGCAAGGCTTGTGCTGAACGGTACTCTTGAACCAAGTGGTCCAACTGATTGTTGATGTACTTTTCCCTGCTATTGATCTTTTCCAGTGTTCTGCTGATTTCATTATGGAGTTTGTCAAGGTAACCCTGGAAAATAATATTCTGTGGGTTAACAGTATACAGATAGTATGCAAAGAGTATTAAAATGTAATGAAGAAAGAGTATGGAAGCCTACAAGTGAGAGAGAAAAATAGTACAGAAATGCTGTGCTTGGCCAACGAAAAATTATTCCTAATGTGTTCTAGTTTGCCCACCTCCAAACCATGTATTTGAAGTTTTACTGATTCCACTCTCCCCTCCTCAATTAATTACAAATGTCAATGTCAGTAAGTTAGTCTAACAACAGTATTTGACAGTATTTTGGGGTTTTTTTTATTAGCACTTATTTTCAGATTGTATTATTCTATTTCGCTCTCTGTAATCAGCATTATGGTAATCCACATGGTATCTGAGGCAAAGGGAAAGCTCTCATGCAGGTGGGTAGGAGTTAACAATACCGTAAAGGTTACAACATCAGAATGAAACTGGATCTGGTGGTCAAGAAGATGAAGAAGCATTTGTACTTAAGCAGTAAACCGTGAAGACTTAGCTGTTCCTGCACTCTTGAGAAATGCAACTGCCATGAGGTCAGCAGCATCCCCAGTAACTGGGGTAGACACAAAGGTGGCAGGGGGAGATCGCGACCACCGACTCAATTGAGGGACAATACAAATTAGACCCCTACCCTTTTGAGGAGCCTGCGCGCCAGTTTGAATATGTGTAACCCATAACAAGCAATGTGGTAATTAGTAGCCAATGAATGTAAACTTAGGAGGGTTCTCTACGGTTTTTGCTAATCACATAAGGGGATAGATGTGTGGCGATTCCTCTGTGTGGTGTGCTAGCTTTGTGGAATACCACTTAGCACCCATATCTGCACAAATGTGCTATACATAAAATACCTCTACTCTGTATGTATTGGCGTGTTGCACACTGGGTATACAATCCCACTTTTGGGACAACACATACATTAACGAACCCTAATATCCCTGTTTAATCCTCACACATGCAACTCTTTTCCACAGGATATTCTGGCAGTCCCACTGTCCCTAATCATCATTATTGTATATCACCCTTTTTAGTTTTACAGCATTAGCACAAATAAAATGAAGGGGAAAAAAATCAATTTCGTTCTTAACGTACATCAAGTAAAAGAGAAAATAAAAATGCTGACAGATCAGTGAAATAGTCTGCACATACAAGACATACCCTAGTTTCTCTCAAAGAAGATTCAATTCCATCCTTATGCTGATGCATTTGATCTACATGAATCCTCCAATCCTAAAAAAGATGCCACAAAGTAAAACACAGGTAAGTACAACTTTTACCTTTCTCTGGTTACCAAACAAAGGCTGGTATGCAAGGCAGGGTCAGTTCTCTTTTATGCTATTACTGTGTGTCATTCTGCCACTGCCATGTTCATATCCAGAGGCACTTGCTTAATGTGAACCAATTTATAAATCTCCTAAATGTCACATGTGACACTCAGATCCATAAACAAACACTGACTCCCTCACTGATACCACCGTAGTTATGCCTTTTAGAGTCTGTTTGATCTCTGTGGAACTATTTCTGCTAGAAACCAGTCTAGGCACAAATACTGAAAATATTGATAATAGCTGCACTAGTTCAGCTTATTCTTAAGATAAAAGGAGTGCTTCAAATACTCAACACTCACCAGTTCCAGACTATCAGATCCCCTTTCCACTTAGCCCTTACTATTATCAGGAGAAGAACAGAAAGAAGTGAAAGAGGCAGACATACCTAAACTTGTTTTTGATAGTGGGACAAAATTAAAAGGGGGAAAATTATTTGCAGCTTCTAGGTCGTAGGAAACGTCCATGGATTCAGGGATGGGGGATGAGAAAAGGTGCTGTTTTAAGTCGATAGGTAAGCATCTTTTACTTAGAAATCAGTTCCAGTTCCCAAGCTTTATCACAAATTTCTCCTTATCAATGCAAACTTTTTACATCTCCCAAACCCAAAGCACAGCTGCAGACAGACTGTGAGTTCAAAGCGAAGCAGAGTAGCAGCACTGCAGAATTACTGCTATTTCAGTATTGTGTTTCTGAACATGCTAAAAAATGCTTTTAAGATTTTTAAGCTTTTGGCACTGTACTGTTTTAGGTGTTAAATAAAAAAAGTGATGTTAATAAATCTTTATCACTTGAAATCAAACCTTAGGAGACTTTCTCGTAAAATAGGTACTGTAAGGATATGTGGAAGGTGACAGTGTTTCCTTCAGTAAGATTATCTGATCAAGGGCCTTGTCAAAAGGACACTAAAGCAAAACATAGAGGCACAAACCTGACTGGCAAACAATAATGGAGGCAGTAACAGGAAAACAAACCTGGCCAGTTACACTAATGGATAAGGGCATGTGGAGTGTGAGAATGTTTGTATTAGCACAATTATCTGATCGAGAACCTAGTCAAAATGGATGATAAGGAAAAGGGGGTGGGAAAAAACCAAAACTGTCAGAGACACAGACCTCTCAGACAAACACTAAGGGAGACAAGGACAAGAAACAAAGCTTATCAGTCACACTCACTGATGGGCTATGAAGAAACTGCAAGCATCACTTCAAAGAAAGTGAACCTGCCCCTTGCAACTGATAAGAATGCAAACTTGGGGGTTCTGGATATTCCAGACAAGGTTTGGTGCAACTATGCAAACCGATGAAGCAACATGCAGGGGAAGCGGGCTGGGGAGGAACAAAGTGGGGAACAGAGAGGGATATAAGAGAGTCTGGTCATGTGTAAACTGTTGCCAGTCAGTCTACTTGTCTGAATGAGCCCTGTGCCTGATCACCGCAGTCTGTCCTATCTTCTTATTAAATTCTTTTTTAATTACCTTTCTGTGAAATCTCACACCCTATCCCACGCATGTATGAGTGCTGCAAGGACTAAGTGCCAGCTGCTGGTGAAAGGGGATATGGGGCCAGCAACTGGAATCAGACCAGGGCTGCAGGTGTCCCAGATCCGTGGTGTCTGCAGCCAGAGAGAGTGGGGTCTCAGTGGTAGCTACAGGAGCAGGTGAGGGTCTCGGCCACCAAGGCAGGATGGGCACGTATCCCAGAATCCAGTTCCTGGGAAGGCCTGGTGCATGTAAAGCAAGTGAGGGGCTCAGTGCCAGCAGCTGGAGTGAGACTGCAGGTCACAAGCCCGTGTGGCTGGTGCCAGCTGCTGAGCTGGGGACAGGCAAATGTTTGCATCTTCCTTAAACCTGCTGTGCACGTGTAAAATTCAACAGCAGACTTTAAACTAGCCATCGAGTAGTAGGCCCTGGATCCAGGCCTGGGTATGAGGCAGGCAGAGGGTATACGCTGGTATTCAGGGGGACCCACACAATCAACCTTTCCTGTGGTTGATAAATTGAACAGTTGAAAGATAAGAAGTTTCTCAGCTCTCTTCCAGGAAGATGTTTTAATAGCTGCTAAACTAAGGGTAAAATTTTTCAGAAGTATGAATATACTGGAAATGTTTAATAATTTAAGAAGTTTCCACTGAATAAATATACGGAAATAAGGTGCCCTGTTAAGTAGCAGAAAAAAATATTCTTATATAATATTGGGAAAAAAAAAACCTACTGAAAATTATTGCTTCTAGAGTTAAAAGCAAGTGACAAAGATTCAAACAAGATAGCGTTGGAGAGTCCATTATTCACAATTGTTGGCATGACAAAAGAAAAAAAGTTGTAAATGGAAAGTAAACAACACTGACCAAAATCACACTTTAATCACCATGTGTACACAGCCATTCTCACATACCTTATTGTCAGTCCTGACTGTAACTTTCAGCTGTGGAAGCACACGTTCCACTTCCAGATTCCACTCTGCTGCATCTGTCGTGGACTGTAAAATCTCTTCTTGCTTTGCAGAGTCATTCACGTCCTACATAAAAATCACAAAGTTTGTATACAAAATATCATCATTATCCATAGTGAGAACTGTTAGAAATCATGTTACAGTGTTCATAGTCAGAAAACTATTTATATCCAGAATGATCTAGACTGCCGATAACAATAGATTTCTTTAACGGCTTTCTTTGAATTCATAAAGACGAGGAATGAAAATAAATACATCTTATAATCATATTTAGAATTGAAAAGAATAAAATGTATATAATATTATAATATATTCCAGAAAGAGCAAGGGATGGAAATCAAAATATATTCAAGAAGCTAATACCATGTTTCCCTAAAAGTCTCTGCAAAAGTATCTTGCAAATGTTTCCAGCAACCTTGCAGTGATAACAGTTCAGAAACTGGATGTATTTTTTTCTTTTAGAATAAGCTGCTTCTGTTTCAGTTGGAATGTTTTTCCAAGTTTAGACTATATCAGGACTTTCACACTTGAATCCAACAGAAATAAATTGCTGCTACAGATGTAAAAATCTCTCAAGAGAAGACTGATGAGTAACAACTTACCGATCTGTACGTTTGTGCCTTTAAAACGTTCAGGTCAATAAAGTTCTCTTCATTGTCCGACTCTTCTTCCTTAAGGAAAATTTCAAAGTAAGACTTCAGTAAATATTGTACAATCTTTCTTCATGATTTTATTTTGCAGAAGCACAGGACAAGGAGTATTAAATTCCAAATTTCTGAGCAAAACAAGACATGGAGAGTTTATGATAATGGAGCTTGTATCTACCTAAAAATCTTACGAAGGGACACAGTATCTGGGACAAGGTGAAAGGTGAAAGCTATGCCACATTTCCCTCACGGTACCACAGTATTTAAAAACTAAACCAACCAACCAAAAAAACCCCCAAAACCTAAGCCCTCTCACATCAAATGGGCCGTTATCAATACTTGTATGGTAACTGTAATTTCTTATGTATTTCCTAAAGCTTTGCATTAAAAATAAAACCAAACCAAAACAAAAACCAAACCACAACCAGACTTGAACAGTTTTCAAGATGTTGTCTGCACTACAGATTTGGAGCTGCAGAATGATGCCACATTTTAAAAAGTGTGCAGAATGATGCAATTCAAATTGAGGTAATTGATTTGTTTTCTTGCCCTTGACACTACACACTGGGCTGATGGTTTTATAGAATTATAGTCTCAAAATCGTATTCCTCAGTGATCATAATTAGCTCAGAGCCCACCACTGCATCAGTCAAAGATGCTTTTGCCATGCGTTACCCTCCATTTATCTATACTGAATTTCACCTGCCATTTTATCACCCATACAGTTCCCCCTTATACACCTTGTCCTTCTGTAGCTCTTCTGTTAGCCATCTTTTCCACCAAAGTCAAATTTCATCATTCACCTCCTTTCTAGACAAATCATGAATGCTGCAATAACACAGGTCTTAAGTGTAGAACCCTTAAAGACTCAGTGAAAAGTTGGGAGCTTATTCCTGTACCTTACCTAGTTTTTAACTAACAGGGACCATTTTATTTTCTTCTGGCACGTTTGGCCCCTAAGTCCCCTGAATACTTGCAAGAAAATAATGGTGACTAGACTGGGACTATCTTTTGCTAGATGGAAAATATATATTTGCACAGCACTTAGAAGAACACATTACAACACTACCATGACAACAAGACTAGTTATCACAACTGAGGAACCAAACTGCAGATTTCCTTGCACAGCCAGCCTCGCTGGCTGCTGTTCACCTAATTCCTCAAGATTTACAAAACTAGGCTTGTCTCTGTCAGCCTCATCAATTTTATTCAGAAGAATCAAAACCAGAAGAACAATCAATGAACCTCATCATTAGCATTTAACTACTGAAAATACTGCTAAATTCAATTATGGATACAGCTAATACATCCTGGACATATCAATATATTGGCAGCAACAGCGGACTGGGGAAAAAAGAATTACATCAGCATATAATTAATCCCTGTAGAACCATTAGGGGCTCCAAAAAAGTGGTTATCCACTTGGTAGAAACATAGCTCAATGGTTTAATTAACACACAAACTCAGAAGAGCTAATAAAATGTTAGTTGTGAAAGTCATGGCCTAAGATACTAACTGAGAGCAAATACAGAGGTTCTTTGAAGGGTTTCAACTGTGCGTAGTTAACTGTTTCCTCCCCACCTCCCAATTTAAACAGCTTAGACCTTAATGAGACACAGAAAAGAGCAGACAGCTGACTGTTTTCATATTTAATGCTTTTAGCCAACAGCTTACATTTCTGAGGCTGGTCAAACATGCAATACAGAATGTTATCTTATTGTTCTCAGAATTATTCAAGGCTTTTTCTGTGGAGACTTCAAAGCTGATAAAAATGCTACCAGACATCCACATCACAATATTTGCATATTGTATGAAATTTAATAATAAAAGTCTGGGAATTTTCTTGGCTAATAAAAATGAGAAAAACAATGCAATACTTAGGAAAACTGTGAGACGAGGACAAAGAGAAGCAAACTCTTCAACTTACATTCTTGTGAACTGTAGTGGCATATAAATTGGGACTATGATCAGAACCATATGATAACATTACTGGCACCTTATTTCCAACTTTTTTGACCTTTAATTTTTCCCAAGCACTTGAAAAATGTGAACACAAAAATGGGACAGTTATGGCATTTTCTATGCAGTATTGCTGGGCCTTAACACTGCAGAAAATTGTTTTCTCCTCAAGTAATTTACTGACCCAGCAGGCGAACACTTCCAGGCTCACAGCTTTCGATATTTTGGTTTTGATCTACATTTATTTTGCACAGAATCATCAGCTTTTGGAGAAGTCAGATGTGAAACTAACTTCTTTTTGTAATTTTCACTTTGTCTTCAGCTAAATTCCCTCTCCAGAAAAATCTTAAGTTTAAATCAGCAGTAAAAAGATTCACTTTGAGAAGACTCTCAGAGGCCTGTGAAAATGACAGTGTCTTGTGATAATGTTACACTACCAGAAACAGTGAGATTCCAACTCTCATAAAAATAATCTTCAATTGCCGAAAGTCAGTCAGCAAGAAACAACTTCTGTTCAACACCCTGTGATGGTGCATCCCTGCCCCCCCGCCTTGCTCGGTAGTCCTTGGCCTTGGAGCAGAGAGTTTGGCAGTTAAGGGCCCCTTGGCTGTACCAAG
>NW_010524157.1:28923-35326 GCF_000687285.1 Phaethon lepturus
CAAACCCCCCCAGCCGTCTTGGGAGCACTTTTTTTTTAGCCATGATTCGGGTGGATTGGTACCAGCGTCACTGGGATGTCAAGAATTGTAGCAATTACCACCAAATGATTTGTGGCAAGGATGGAAATTTCCTGATGCCTAAGGTCAATCATCTCCCAGTCCTATGAATAGTGGTCCCTAGTGAGACACTTTGAGCTCTCCTGGACCGCAGCGGGCTATGATCAGCACCTTCCTCTGAGAGGGACGCCTCTCAGAGCCCCTGAACCCTCCAGTTCACGATCAACTCAGAAGCTCAGCTGATCACCCATTGAGCGGTGCAAAAGCATTCCATGTATTTGATCAAATTCGAGGGGGGCATTTAAAGGTACCTTTGTATATATTTATCTCTTTTCTTTATATCTCTTTAAGTGTCTGATCTGAGTATGTTGCTATGATTTAATACCATGATTTGTCTCAATATCATTAATCTTAGTAAGTTTTAGGTTAATTATGTTACTAAGTTTTATATGATTTGATATTGTGATTTATCTCAATAGTGTTAGTGAATTTGACTGCTGTTATTTTCAAGTTACACAAAGCACTACATCAGAATCCCCGATACCCTATCCCTTTAGTCATAAACCATTGACCAACTTTGGCACTAGGGGTGGATTTCGGTCCACTCTGAACCTCGTGACTCAACGGGAGGGTTTTCCCTACTTTCTCTTCTCAATATACATATAAACCACATTAGCCTGGGTTCGATCCACAAGCAAATCATTCCAATCTAATTGTAACTTGGTTTCTCTTTGTACACCTTTTCATGTTAAGTAAGTAATAGAGTGAACCTTGCCATCAAATTCTGTTAAGTTGTACCTTTTTACGAATCTATATTAAAATCATTTCACTTTCTGGTATTTTTGGTGGTGACTCTTTAAGCAGCCCTACCACTTGCTCGTGACACACCCATCAGTAACTCTTAAAAGCGTATTTGAACTTACAGGTGTTATTTCATAGGCTGTTTCATAGAACTGACAACTTGACTGTAATTATTATAGTTAAAAAGCAGGAATAAATAAAACAGTTCATCCTCAAACATTGACATCTTGTTGGTAAAAGGCATTTCAAAGACGACAGATTTATTTTGCAGTCAGAATGGATGATTGGATATTACCACTTCATTCATGGAATATATAGCGATGAGCTGCCATGTCCTTTCTCTACAACAACAATTCTGCAACCTTTATTTAGGTCTTTGCTGGTGGTTTTAAACAAATGCTCATCTTCCAGTTGTTCTTTTCCATCTACCCTGTTCCCAAACCTTAAGATCAACTAAGTACCTAAGTTACTGTTACTGTTTCCTATTTGCAGTGAAATCTTGAGTTACAACAGTAACTATTAATTCCGTGCTGAGTAAATTTTAACCAAACATTAGGCAATTCCGTAAACCAGGATTGAAGTTTTGTTTAACATCAACAGCTTGTATCAGAAGAAAACAAACAATTCTGTCTCTGCAATTTTAATGTATGGTTAGATTCCCCTTCACTTTACATTAACTATAAATGCATGTAAGAACATAAGCTCTGTCCCAAAGGGTTAACAACCTTACCTAAAAGGAAACAAAAAACTCTACAGAGAAGCTGATGATGCAGGAAAGGAGATGCAGGAAAAAAGGGCAATGGAACAGCTAGTAGAAAAGACTTCTTAAACAAAGCCAAATAAAATGAACAGTAAGAAAAATCTCTTCATAGCTGACCAATACTGATAATAAGCAAAACCAGTTAGGTAAACCTACCACAACATCCTCTTCCAGTTTATTAAGTATTAATTCTGCATCATCTTCTGTTATTTCTTCTTCTTCTAGCTCTTCTGTTGGATATGCTGGCCTGAAATTAGTTCAAAGAACAGAAGAGCTTTTAAACACAGCAATTGGAAATAGCTCTGTAAACTGCTCCTAAGTAAACGTAACATTTCATGAGAAGTATGGATGATGTGGAATATGACTAGACAGTGGCTCACACACTTAAATAAAATTAATGCTCAGTCTTAAAAGTCTTTGTTTATCTTTGACTGTCTTAAAATTGAGGGTTAGTTATTATGCCAGGCAGTACAGTACATTCATACTGCAAAGACATCTGGGGAGCAAATTTTGAGCAATTTTGTCTTTTGGTCTAACCTCTTAAAATTTAAGTGCAAGTCACCAGAGACTCATTTTCAGCTTACGGTGGCATTTGTGTACTGAATAAAGGTAACAGTAAAATATTTCCAAAGTAGAAATTACTCCACTATATCCATTTCAAAACCCATCTGAGGGAAGGAATGAAATAAAGAGCACTTTTAAAGAAATTTTCATGTACTTGAAATTATCTGTCATCTAGTTTCTCCTAAGATTTCCTTCAGATTAAATACTCAAAGTTATTGTAGCCTACTTGTAACATCATCACATACTGTGCATACCTCCAACTGAAGAGGTCAAGATTCACTGATGGGACCTAAAAGAATACTAATATGTTTCAACTCAACTGTCAGTTTAACAAGCAGTTATACATAGGAAAATGACCAAAAAAAGGTCATTAGTCAAATCTTTGTTAATTAGCTAAGAATATCAATGGCCCACGCTCATCCTTGCTGGTAATAGACTAAATTGTGTGAAATTGCAATAGGAATTTATTTATCCCACTGCTTCAAGCCTAGTTGAATTTTACATCTCATGAAACATTAAGTAAAACATTTTTGGTAATTACTATGTTTTATCTTTAAAATTACAACTTACATTTGCTCGCTGGAAAACAATGTATAAGGGAAGATGCTTAAAAGTGCACTATACCTTTTCCAGCTAAAGCCAGTGTATTTCAAGGCTTCTTCAGCTAAACAATCAAGAACATAGCATGCTTGCTCTCCGTAACCTGCCTTTAATTTTGAGGGAGGAAAATCCACAGGCCTTCCCTAAAATAAAGAGATATACTGTTTATGAACGGCTACCCATCAATCGCGTTTGCTCTCAGGGAGGTAACAAGCTTTACTATGCTAAAACAAAAGTGTCCACTGTATATGAAGATTTTATCAATGTTAATTCATATCCTTCCCTTATGCAGCTCCAGTCAGGCAACAGAAGCAAAAACTGAACAACTCAAGGAGCAATGCAGTGTAGAAATCTTAAAGCACATGGTAAGAGGATACTTGCGGGGAGCAGAAGAGTCAGAAGCTGCAAGGGAGACAGATGGTCAAGCACACAAATGACAGGCTGGCAAGGCAAGAACAGCTACGGAGGAACTCAGGTACTGAGACTTAACCATCAGCTTTTCCACATTGCCTTCTTTGTTCCAGATTTTTTTTATAAAAAAATTTACATTTATTTATTTCTCTCCTACAGAATAAATATCTTAGGTTTTTTTCAAGTAACTCCTTTAGAGAACAGTGTTCTTAACATCCTTCACAGCTGTACCACAGTATAATCTTTCATAAGATCACACTTCCCATAAGTTGATACTCTCCTGACCTTGGTGTTTTGTTTTTTTTTTTAATATTGAAAAAAATCCCAATAGTTCCTGGCAGTTCATGCACTCTTTTACTCCTTAACAATAAAAAAAAAAAAAAGAAAACATGAACACAATTCTAAACCATTTCCTTCACTATGAATTATACGATCGACTTTGGAGGAGCAGGATCACAAGCACTGTGTAAACTTGCAAGATAAAATCTTTGTAAATTATACTGCTATAAATGAGCAACATATGTGGCACTACAAGAACTAAGCCCAATTTAATCCATTTGACAGATTGTGGAAAAAAATTAATTGGAATCACATATAATATTGTAAGACCATTTTTGTAGTGCCAAAAAAGTTAGCGAGTAGGTACACACAGCATAAACTTCCAATTAACTAATTAACATAGTACAAACTTATAGATAGGAAAAGTCTGTCCAGTCCTTGGGAACATAATCAGAAAGGAAAGGAAGTGTGTCATTACTGTTACTTCTGAAGGTGATGCACGTTCTTGAAATACACTTGGGAGAACAGCATGTTCAACACTTACAAATGATCGCAATTCTGAGAGTACATTTGATATTATTGCATTGGGGTCATCATATTCTTGTGGCTGTTCGAAGGGATGTCCTGCTTTAGTGATCAGCCAAGCAGCAAGCGTGGAAAACATAAAGAACTGCTCACCGGGATTAGTGGGCAGTGCAAAGTAGTGCCTGTTTAAAAAGGGGAAAAAAATGGTAAATATTTTGAGCTCCTGGAGCTCTTACAGCAGCTATAAGGCCAGCACAGGCTAGAAAGCAGTTTCTTTAACTGACTTTTTCAATGACTGATCCCTCTGAACTAAATTCAGGATGTCTAGTTTCACACACAACCACAGCAGACTAAGTTTTCTACATGCAGCTCATCTGTTTTCCGCTTTGAGTAAGCTATTAATCAATGTAAGACTTCCAAGGAATCAAATGGAAACTGGGTACTCCTCTGCCAGCAGGGTTATACAGCTTCAGTTAAACACCACCAAATTAACATTTCCGCATAAACCCAAGTTACTCCTCTTATTTACCTGAGCAGTCTCAAATCATGATGAGCTCAATTCTGCTCCCATTTAATTTTAGGGATGCAGAATCCATCCCATCACTTCATAAAATACCACCACTGACTAATCAAGAGCCTATACAATGGAGTCGTTCAAATGTCGCTTGCATAACATAAAATATTTGAAAACTCAAAAAAATCAAAAGTCAAAGATCTGCAATTTCCAATAATTTGTAGGCCATGAATGAGATAAGATTTTGCTAAATCTTGGGCATTTTTCACAGGGCAAGTGATTTACAGTGCAAGACAAAATTTAAATTTGAAAAACATCCTCTGAATAGATTAGCAAAAGCGATTGAGAACTACTGTCAACATCACACAGCGAACAGCCTACTTCAAAAAACAAAATTAAAATGATGCATTGCTAAAGCTTTATACCTTTACACATGACACTGGAAGCCAGGGTGAATTTGTCTCATCTTTTAATCTACTTGAGAACACATTGAAAAATGCTTTAGAAGCGCATATTGCTCTCTGTTAAAGGGAGTTTAGACAAATAACACAAAGAAAGGTATTTCTATTTGGGTATATGATTATGCCTCTTTAAAAATAAGTAAGTAAATAAATTAAAAAAAGGAATAAATTTTGCACCAAGTGACCACATGAAAACTTGAATGGCACTTCACTGAGGAGAGGAGAACAAATTTAGTGAAGCCTTATTGCCTAAAAAGACGCATCCTCTTTCTGCATATTGGCCTCATTCATGCCATTACACCACAGTAACCTCACCTCCTGTTCCCATCTTGACATCCCCAAATACTCTCGCTGACAACAGCAATACATCCAGTTCCTTTTGCTTCAAAGCTCCCCAAACCTCTTTCCCAAAAAAATTCCTCAAAAGTGGCAAGAGGCTGGTGTCTCTAAATCAGTGCGTAAACTCAGATTAAGAGCATGTTTTTGAAGCGATCCTTCTACCCACCCTCACTACTGTGCTTTGAGTTGCTTTAGAGAGCAAGGAGGTACACAAAATGGGTCTATTTTGGATAACACTAAATTGAAAGATGTGGTCCTAACGAGAATTCAGTCCATAAAATCAGACCACAGTTAGTGCCCCAAAAAAATAAATCATGTGCACACTGGATACTCATAACCAAACGCTTCCCTTTACAGACACAGATGCTTGCTACGATGGACAAAGATTTGCTTCCTTGCTCCAAATATATTGACAGTCCAACAGTTGGCTAAAACCAGCTTATAGCCACTGCGTTCATACTCGAGCCTTTTTCCCCAACAAAAGAATAAATCTGGACTACGTTTTCCCCCCCTACCAAACTGTTACTTATAGGAAGCTTAACTGTGTGACATGCTGCTGTGGAGCCTGCTGAAACTGGCAGGTCGATTTGAAAGTGATTTGGGCAGGTGGATGTTGGTAGCATATTGGGCCCATTTCCCACATTTCCTGTCTTCCACCATAATTTAAAAAAAAATTACATATGAAAGATTTATTAGATATGAAAAACCAGACTTAAAAACAATGTGTTCAAGCCCCCTCACAAATACACACACCCCACAAGTAGTTACCCTGAATAGAAGAAATTGGTGTAGGGCAGAATTACTTTTTTTGCACAGATACACTGGCATGCAAATATTCAGTACCTGCTGGGGGGAGGGAAGGTCAAGTACCTATTTACTTATGCCATCTCAGCCTTCGGAGGGACTTCCAGTTCCGAAAGCTTCAAAACCGTACGGGGAGCCGTGAAGTCGGCTCGTTTTTCACTCGCCCCGGGCACCTCGCCATCCGAGGGCTAGCCTTCCTTCCCTAACCCCACCACGGCAGGATTTCTTCCTGCTAGCACCCGGGAGTTGCACCCGGACGCGCACACCCGCGGCGCAATGTCTGACACC
>NW_010524158.1:0-6479 GCF_000687285.1 Phaethon lepturus
TCTGCTGAGGGATCCGGAAGCTCCAAATACAGTTTGTAACGTGGCTTTTTCTTTTTCTGTTTTTTTTTTAATTTTGTTTGTAAAAGGTCAACGAGACGCTGGTTTAAGAGCTTTCGGTTCCTCAGACAGCAGTAAATGTGTAAAAGCTTTCCAGCCCCGTGTTTGGCCTGGTGGGTGCAGGGCCCAGGAGGAGGAAGCAGGGAAGAGCCGTGACCAGCAGCTGAGAGACACCCTTTGGAACTGGTTCGACGCCCCGAGCCTGGCTGAAGCCTCGCTCCATCTTTTCCCCCACCTCAACCCGATCCCAGGTAACATTAGCTGGCCCGGAGTTCAGACGGGGATTGAGACGTCAGATCCTGTTGGTCTGTGAATGAAAGCTTGCAGCCAAGGGCAGCTTGTGGGCAGAGCTATTTTCTCTCCTTCCTTGATAAAAGGCAACCCCTCCCTGCCTGGAAGAGCTGCCTGGCCCCCCTCTGCCAGGGTAGGACCCAGAGCGGGTGAATGAAATGATTTAATAATGGAGTTTACTGCAATAAATATTGCTGTGGGGGATATACCATGAGGGCTGGCTGCTTTGCTGGGAAAAAAAAAAAAAAAGAACTGGAGCTTGTTTCTGTTAAGCTGTGCAGGCTGAAAAGGCTTTGCTTGAGATAAATCGATGAAGAAACTGCAAACAGGAGACTGCAATAAGGTTATGGGAAGGGGATCTGGAGTCGAGTGGTTGGTGTTAAATGGGGGATGAGCAGATAATTACCTTTACTTCTAGGAAAATGAAGTAGCTGTGAAGCTGGCAGTGTCTGGGATGTCTTTATTAGCTCCTTAATTTAATTGAAGTCCCTTGCTGGGAAGGGCTGGAAAGGGAGTCTGATTCCTGACAGCTGAGATCTAATATAGTTGGTCTGCTGCAGCAGAGCAGTCAGCAGGGGACAGCCAATCTGCCTTTTGTTTCTTTTGTAATTAATAGGTAAGCTAGGTCAGCTCGGGCTGTTAAACCTTTAACTCTGCTGGCAGTCACACATCTGTGTCGGAGATGCCTGCCGTCCCAGGCGACTCGGCCTGCCACCCGGGTCTGTCACCTGGGTTAGTGCATTTGGCTCATCTGGGTCCGGTACGGCCCTCTCAAGGCAGCATCCCTGTTTCAGCCTTTGCAGCATTCCTCTTTTTATCCGTGTTCCCTTCGCTCAAGTGGTGGCACTGTGTGGTGTTTGGGTACATCTTCCAAAGCTGATAGAAACATCAGTTTAAATGAGCCATGTGTAAGCCAGGAGGCCAAGCAGGATGTGTGGCCTGAGATTTGCAGAGTGTTTCTCAGGCTGCCTTGAAAAACAATTTATTTTCTCGTTCTCTCTCTTTTTTGAAGTGTAAGGCTTGTTGTGCTCCTGAAATTTTTCTGTTTCTTATGGATCAGAAACCATGGCTTCAGCCAGGTGCTTCTAGCAATGAAAAAGGATGCGTAAGTGTACGCAAGTGAATGTTTGGAAATGCGTAATAAAAAACAGATAATTTTTTTCAGGTGCCAAATGAGCTTGAAAAGCAGGCTGGACGTGCTGTCACAGAGTGATGAAAGAGATCTGTTGGCAGCACCACCAGTTACTGCATCGGAGTGGCTTCCCTAAATCCAGCAGGCCGATGTCACTGTGTTCTTGGAAGATTTTGGCTAAAAGCTGGCTAAAGACCACAGATCTGTGTGGGTTCTCCTTCCATATATGTTTTCATTGCTGAAACTATTTGGTTACTAATTTTGCCAGCTCAGTGTTTTTCTTTGTTCAAAACTGGAATTGTGGCTTTTTAGCAAAGAGCTTAAAAAACAGTATTGGTTACTTCAGATGCTTCTTGTGTCAGCAGTGAGCCAGACTGCTGAAGGGCCAGGCGGGAAGTCTCCTGGACAGACAAACCTCTCATGAGGCCCACTCTTCCTTCCTCCTCCTTTCACAACATGTCTCTTCTCTTTTTCTCTCAAGAGACTTGAGGTAATTCCTCAAATCACAATATATTTGAGTTTTCTGCCTTTCCCATAGCTCTTCCTCCCATTCACCCTGTCATTTCTAGCGTGGGTTCTGTGCGTGTTTCTGTTCTTCATCCACCACGTGGTGGACTCTTGGATAGGATGAGCCACACAGAAGATATACAGAGTGTCTGCACCAGATTTTGTCTTGCTTCTGCAGAAGGGCAGACTTGGTAATGAACATCTCTCCCTTCTCAAAGTCTGTTCGCATTTATGGGCGGGGTAGTTTAATGTTTTCTTCCTTCTGCCCTTGCTTTTGAATTTCAAGGGAAATTTTGTCTTGAACTCCCTCAGCTGCTGCCCAGCTGCATGTGGTCTGGACAACGTAAAGATGAGAAGCATAAAGGTGAGGTAAACAGGAGGACTGGGAAAAGAGTTAGCTCTTCACTTAACTAATTCCAGCCAGGAGAGAGCTTTTAGCTCTGATTAAACACAGAGGCAGAATGTAAATCCTCTCTAATCATACAGATTGTTTTGTTTTCAACTCCTCTTAGTTTTAGTATCTCTTGGAAAGATTTAATTTATTTAATTTAAGGCTTCTCTGTGAGCTGCTTGTGGTGTCTGCTTCCAGCAAGAACAGCAGAGAAGCAAGAGGTCTCATTGATAAGATTAAATATCTGTGTCACATTACCTGTGTTTATTCCCTGGTAAGTTTTGATATTGGAAGAGGAGAAGATAAAAGGAACGTGTGCAGAGAAGATAACTACGGCTGGAGCTCCACTTTCTAAATGGACTTGTAGATGAGCTTTTCCTCTCAGTTTTGGGTCCTGTGTGAGGAGATACCAGGCGTGTGCAAACAAGCTGGCTTCTTTTTCCCTGCTACCTCTGTTGGGTTAGTGTATATCATTGATATCCAAAAGTCAAACTGGACAGTCTTCTGTCCTTGTGTGTCTTTCTCAAAGAATAGTCTTAACCTTTGTGAGTTGTCATGCTTGGTTCAGAAAGTTAAATAATTTCTTTAAGCAGCCTGCTGAGGAGTGAGTATTGCATTTTAGCAGCTGCAGAAATTGGGAACTTCTGAGATGAAATCTCTCTGCAGTGCTAAAGCTGTCAGTGACTTGTATGCAGGCTGTGGCCAAGAACCTTGCAAAACTCGATGGCTGAGAAGTGTGTCTCTGAATCTCAAACCGTGTTCTCATTATAAAAAAGTTTCCTTTTTTTCTAGAGCTGTCGGTCTGTATTTTTTTTTTCCTACTTAGCAAGTTGTTGTCTGGAAATAGGGCACCTGTGTTGATTTTAGTGTTATTACCAACTTTTGGGATCTCTGCACTGAGTTGACTGTGAAGTGGAGAATCAGGTTGGACAGCCAAAGCACTAGTCCCTGTACTCTTCAGATAAGAAAATGAAGGAAAATCAGAAGTCGAGGGTAAGAAATGCTTTCCGAATCTGCGTCTTACTCAGTGGTACTGCATTTCTATGTGCTTCAGACCAAAGTGCTGTTAGAATCCTGCTGGGTTTAGACCTGACCTCCAGAACTTAATAAACATGATGGGGCATTTAGACCATAGCCTTCATATCTTCAAATTGTAAGGCTGTTGCCCTTGCTCTTTGTATTGAAGAGTTGTTACAAATCTCCCTCTCAGAAATCCCCTTCTAACCTCTAGCCAAGATTAACCATGGTTGGTTTCTCTTCCATGCCAGCTGTGTCCTTCAGAGGAAACAGATTTTTTTTCTTCCTCCTTATTGTTTTGCATACTCTTCTAGAACTGACCTCATTAACTGGATTCCTCTAGTTGTTGCTCCTCTAACCAAGGTCACTTTTCTCTACTTCCCTGATCCCTGCGAACGGTGAATTCAAACTGGGAAGGCCGGAGAGGGGACAAGACCTGCAGCAGATGAGATTTTGCCTCTATTTTGCACAAGAGCATTGATCTCACAGCTCTCCCTTCCAGAATTGCTTGGCCTGATAAATCCTAGGATCTCATCTGTTTCTTCTCAGAACTGTTTTTCTGATGTGCTTTATGCTGGTCACAAAACAAGCAAGACACCCATGTCTCTCCTTCTTCTGTTTCCAGCTGATGTGTGCAGATTGGATTAGCTTGCTTGTTTAAAAAAATTCATTGAGCCCTTAATGGTTAACTCCCTGTTGCTTCCATTGCATGCAGTTTTTGAGGGCAGCCAGTTTTCACTTGCAACTTCATGATTTTACTCCAGGGTGTTGGTGGTGTCTGCAAAAGTATCTACTGCAGCTGGTTTAAACAAGGATAAAGCACCCAATTCCGTGGTGATTGCTGCATAGTCTGTGTGGTGTTAATGATAAGCATGGATTGTAGGCACTGGAAGAAGCTTGGCAGCGTGTCTGATTGCGTGGTCACCGGGAGAATGCAAAAGTGACACTGGTACCTGGGCTTGGCAGTGAAGGTATTTAATACAAGACTCTAAACTCTGTGTTTCGTTATTTTTCATGTCCGAATGGTGCCTGGAAGGTAAGTGACTTGTTCCTCTGCCCAGGCTGCCGGTCATCATGCCCGCTTCTTTTCTTACTCCTCAATGGACTAGTTCTCCCTTACCTCTTCTGTCAGTGGCCTGTAGATTGTGCAGGACGATGCCAGCTTTCGCAAAGTGCTTACCGTGCCTGGCGTAAGAGCACAGAGATCCAAGACTGACATGCGATGCGGTAGCACAGCTCAGTCACCTTGTTCTTCCCCCTCCGTGTATCTCTCTTGCCAGCTCAGGATGTGGTGCAGGAGGCTGGCGTGTCTGTTCAAGGTGCCGTGCCGGCTGGGTGAAAGCACTAGATGTCACTCGCCGTGGCTGCCCTGTGACAGAAGGACCATCCTCGCTGCTGCGGCTCGCTGGCATCACACGGCCCCGGAGTCCCTCAAGTGTGCCTGGCAGTTACACGGTGACCATCTAGGTAGGTGTGCTGGGTGCATGTATACCTGCTTTTGACTCTGGGGAGAGGAGTGAGATTTTCCTGACCTTGTTCCCTGGGAGTTACTTTTTTTTTTTTTTCTTCTGCAATGGCCTGTATTAGAGGGATGCACGTCCCAAAGGCAGGACGGAGCAGGTTTGTCTGCTGGCAGTAAGTTTATCTTTTACAATAAATGAGGCAATGCTAGATCAGAAATCAAATCAAGGGATTCCTGAGCAATAACTGTGCCTGAGCCTTGCCCTGTCAGTCACTTGTTTTCTGTGTAATGCTCGGGGCTCTCACTTCCAAGCAGCATGGCTGGTTTAGTGTGGGCCCTGCTCTCTTGCCCCTACTTGTGCAGGTTTTCCTTAAACGCTGAGGCGTGAAACGCAGTTGTTGGAGCTGGTTTGCAAGCAGCCTGGCTGGCTGGATGGCATGAGCAGCAGGAGGAAGGGGGGCATAAAAGCCTTTTTGATGCAAATCATACCTCACTGTGAGGCTGCTTAAAGAAAAAGCAAGGAGAGTGTGTCTTAATGTGAAGTAAGGCAGCAAGCCAGTTATAAATGCTGTCTAATGCTGATTTTTGTCCTTTCGTTTTTGGAGGTGACTTGGTAACCAAGGCACAAGTTTCCCCCTGGCCTGTTTGGTTTGGTCCAGGGTCTGTCTGCCTGGGTGATGTCTACCGAGGCTAGTTAGATGTGTGTATTCCAAGTCACTTGTAAGCAAAGGGAATTGCACAGTGCTTTATCCAACACAGTGGCCCCAAGAAAGGATGATGTTGCTTTCCCACTGCAAAGTGACCTGGGATACCTGGATTTCAAAGCTGAGCAGGACTAGGGCAGGAAGGGCTCTCCCATTGCCTCTACTGACTCTGGCCCCCTTCCGAAGGGCTCTGAGTATTCCTAAGCTGTCCCAGGATGGAACAAGGAGGAGAGGCTTTATTGTAATGCTAAATGGATATCAAAGCTTTGCATCAAGGCCTTGATGTTGTCTGTAATGTTTGCACCATTTGGATGTTGGTGTGATTATTTGGTTGACTCTTACCTGTATACCTGTGCTGGGGTCTCCAGCCTTGTGGACGGGGGACATTGTTATGTACAGCAGCTGCTGCACAGCTCTGAATTTACTACTTGTTGAAGAGAGATGAGTGAGTATGTGACCGGCATGTTTGTCAGCCATGCTCCTTCCTGTTGCAGGATGAGGTTGCCTGTAGACTTGGTCAGGGAGGCCATGGCGACATCACTGACAGCCAGGTCTTCTGTGAAGATATTCTGCCTGGTCTTCATCATGTGACAAGCTAGCTTAATTTACATAAAGAGGTGCTAAGTTTAACAGCCTCTGCATCCCCTGTAAGTGGGAACATAACTCTTGGGCTCTCAGGTTCAGTTCTTGGCTTCGGTTTTTCTCTCTGTTCACACCAATGCATCTTTTGAGACTGTCCTTCTTTGCAGAGCTCAGGTATGCGAACACACTGATGCGCTTCGATTTTGTCTGGCTGCGGGACCACTGCCGCTCAGCTTCCTGCTACAACGCCAAGACGAACCAGCGCAGCTTGGACACGGCTAGTGTGGACCTGGGAATCAAACCCAAAGCTGTCCGAGTGGATGAGACCACGCTCTT
>NW_010524158.1:6510-24664 GCF_000687285.1 Phaethon lepturus
GTACCCTGTGTGTTCTACCTCCCTGCTCAGAGGGAGCCTTGTTGATGGGTCTCACCCTTAAGTTTCCTACAAGAGGGCAGTCTTATCTCTGAATCAGCAGCTGTTTTGGGAAGAGACTTAGCTGTAAGCAGATTTTAAATGCTGCTCTTCTGAGCAGCTCTGTTACTGTAAACACGCCTCAGTCTTAAACTTATGTCTGTTTTTCCTCCCCACACAGCCCTTTTTGGGTAGAGATGTGTGTATCTTCAGTGTCTGGGTATTTTATTGGTTTGTTTGAACACAGCAGTGGACAGATGGGTCAAAAATTGATTGATTTTCTTTTCTTTACCCTGTCCTATTTGAGCTGGTATTCCTGATGAGAATTCACATTTCTTGTCTTTTCTCCTCAGCCTCTCCCAGCTGCTTTATTCCTTTTGTTGTAGTTTACCTTTATTTATGGCCTTGCCTTCAGTGCTTTGCTTCTCCTTGGAGTCCTGTCAATAGAAAACTAAACCACTGAAGTTGAAACACGTTGTTCTGAATTTGGAGTTGTTGCAGCAATGACAATGCTTTTTAGAACTTGTGGCTAGGTAATATTTTGGGTGGTATCCGGGTGCAAAGAGTCCGTCACCAGACAAAACTAAAAGGGTGAGGACTGTCCCAGACTGATGGTTGCGCTGACCATGATCTCGGGCTGTTCAGCGTGATTGTGGTGACTGTGACCCTTCTCCCTTGCTGAAGGGCCGGACGGGCACGTGACGCGGTATGGGCTGGAGTGGCTGATGAAGAACAGCTACGAGGGGCAGAAGCAGCAGGTCATGCACCCGCGGATTCTCTGGAATGCAGAAATCTACCATCAAGCCCAGGTCCCATCTGTCGACTGCCAGAGTTTCCTGGAGACAGACGAAGGGCTGAAGGAGTTCCTGCAAAACTTCTTGTTATATGGGATTGCTTTTGTAGAGAATGTCACTCCCACCAAAGAGGACACAGAAAACTTAGCGCAAAGGATCAGCTTAATCAGGTAACTAGGGCTGGCCTGGGAAGGCCACTGACGGCTTTGTAGGAGCCATGAAGGGGGATAGACTGTTTTCCTTTTGTTTGGAAAGCTGCTGCCCTCTTATCTCTATATATTGTGCAGTGTGGCCTGGTTTGCAAAGGTCTGGGTCTTCTACAGCCCCTGACTAGTGCACTTGAACTGAGGTGCAGTATTGCACTGGGGAATCTGACCTCTTTTTAGGTCTGGAGTCATATGGAGCTGCCTCGGGAGCGTGTGATGACTTTTGTGATAGTGGGACTGTACACAGAGGAGTGAGTGAAGGAAGTAGCCTGTCTGGGAGGGCTTGGGCCTTGTAAGGCGAGACATTTCCTGTTATGACTTGAAAGGTTAGGAGGGCAGCCCTGGCCCTGGGAGCCAGGGAGATCAAAAACAATTTGTGGCTCTCGCTAAATAATGAGAAATGTTTCTTCTGTGTTTTGTTTAAAACACACCAACAGCATGGCAAGCTGGGGTTTGAGCTTCAAGTTTTATCCAAGTTGCAGAAACAGTTTAACTTGGCTTGGGCCACTGGGAGAGGAGGAATTTCTTTTAATGAGTAGTCACTCCAAATAGAAATATAAGGGGCTCCAAGGAATATCCAGCCAACTCTTTTTTCCAGGTACCCTCACCCTGTAGCCTGTGAGTACTGTTTGCCCTTGCCTTCTGCCTGTTCCCTTCCGTGCATGTTGTAGGGGGGAGGTGGGTGAAAACGTGGGATCCTAAGAACAAGAAATGGGATTATTGGGCAGCCTTGGGGTGGGTACAAGCCAGGGCTAGCTGTGCTCTGGCAACTCCTCATGTCACTCAGTGCCTTCCTTGATTTGACTGGAGCTAATGTTTGGTGTGGAAAGAAGATCTGTATTTCTGGAGGGAAAACAAGACTCATTGCCATCAGTCTTTTGGGGAGGAAAGAGAAATTGAAACTAGAGAAGGCATTAGAAGCGCCATCTCTTTGACAGTGTGAATTTTGTTAAGTTGTTCTGCTTTAATTTTCTCTGTACATGGGATGGAAGGGAGTAACGTCAAATACAAGAGAGGATCTGCTTTACCACCACACTGATCCCCGCAGCGCTTTGTGATAACTGCCTGCCTCTCTTGCAGGGAGACCATTTACGGTAGAATGTGGTACTTCACCTCCGACTTCTCCCGGGGAGACACTGCCTACACCAAGCTGGCTCTGGATCGTCACACCGACACAACCTACTTCCAGGAGCCCTGCGGGTAAGTGCTTTTGCTGGCTCACAGACACACGGTGCAGAAGGCAGGCGTGAGTCACAGTGACGCTGTTTCTAGCAGCACAGGCTTCATTGTCTCCAGCGCTGCTGATGGGATGTGCTTCTACTAGTCACACAGCCATTCTGGGTCCTGTCTGATCCCTGTGGAGTGGGGTAGTCTGTAGATTGCTTTTTCCTATGCTTGAAACTTCGAAGTCTTGCAGAATGCAGACCACGAGTGACGTGGCTGTTAGATAGCTGGGTACCAAGCGGTTCAAGTAGTCTTTGTAGCCACAAAGAAGGCTCAGCGCTGTAGTCATTTCTGTGCTACCCTGAAGCTCATCTGACAGTCTCTTCTGAAATCGGCCTCCTCAGTCTCCAAAGTGACACGTGGCCTTCAACCTCACAGAAATGAGCGGTTGATTTGATTTGTCTTTTGGGTACATCTGGCAAGGCTCAGCTCCTCCTGCAGCAAGTGCCCCTTATCAGTTGTTGTATAAAGTTGCTGCAGAAGTTTGTTTTGACTTAATCCCGCTGATGTCAGGCAAGACCCCCTCAACTCCCATCAGCACCATCTCTTTTGCTGGCTGAGCTTTCTTAGCAGTAGCCTCCAGGGAAGAAGGGAGAACAGCTCACCTTGGCACAGCCTGCAGTAACTGTCACTCTGCCCTTCCGAGTTGTGAGTGGTAACTGATGTACGTGCTTTGCTCACGCATGCTCTGTGCAGTCACTCTGCTTCAGTTCAAACAGGTTGGGGTTTGCATTTTGGCAGTGGTGCAGCCCTGTAGGTAGTCAGCAACCGGGCTTCCCCAGCCCTTTGACAGTCATGCCTGTCTATGCTTTTAAAAGCAATTTGAAGCTACAGCATTGTTTCCCAAATGCTAGTTTGCAAACTGCTTTTCTGATACAGCCTCTGGGCTGTGAGTTTAATACACAGTTGGAGGAAGAAAGGCAGCAGCCCTGGTCATGGTTCACAGTAGAGTGCAAGAGACTTGGGCTTAATTTCTAGGCTGATTTTTTTTTTTTTTTTTTTTTTGCGGGGGTCTGCTTTCATCTCAGTTAAGAGGGGAATCATTGGGAAACAGCTTGGGGGAGAACTGGTGGAAGTGCTGTGATCTCCTGTGGAACTAGGGCTACAAAGAGAAATCCAGTCCTTGCCTCCTGCCCTGGGGCAAGATTAGGTCTTCCCAAGTGAGACTGTTAGCTTGCTAAACATCTTAATGGGAAAGGACTGTGGTGCAGATCTGTAAAAGCAGAGGAGGACTAAGGAGTGAGATCTGTTGGCTGCACGTGGATTCCAGAGCAGCCCTTCGGATCAGGGAAGGTGAAGTTACCCAGGCGGCAACCTGAGCGCTCTTGTCTGTGCCCAACCAGGCAGGAAGCGTTTGGGTGGTAGCGTTCATTCTGAAGCACCTTGGTGTCAGGAGCAAAGTAAGTGGATTTTATTGTGCTCTGTGGCAGTAGAAGTATATGCATAAAGCATAGGTTCTGCCACAAACTTTAAGCCAGATCTAGCTGGCTTCCCTGTTTTCAGTGAATAGCTGCCTGCAGAACCCGTGTGCTCTCATGACCTTGCACAGTGTTACCTGCTTGGCTGACTTGTTTTAGGAGCTCACAAAATCTTCCCCCAAATCAAATAAAAGTAGTAATTAGTAATCAGAACTTCAGTCTACAAAAGAGCTTTGATTAAACTGCTTGGTGCCAGAACTATGGATCTCGTTAGCTATTTTTATAGCTACCTTTGCCACTTGGAAGAGTTCCCTTCAGGTAGGTGTATTCTCATCTGCAGCCAGATGAGGCATATCAAGCAATGACAGCATGGGCTAAATTAGTCACGCTAACTGTTAATGCTTGCAACTCTGCAAAACCATAATTGTGCAGGGAAAACATGAATTTCTGGCTTTCCTGAGCCCCCATCTCTGCTAGAAATCCCTCCTTCCCAGACTGTTTCTGACTTGCATCCAAAACACTTGAAACGGTCTTTGACCTGCTTCTAAAGGAAATGAGGTGTTTTTCAAGAAAGATGCGTTCATTTGACTGTCTGCTTTCCCTCGCTGCTTTGCCTGAAATCAACCACATCTGACAAGTCTCAAGTTAAATTATTGCAAAGGGTAGAGGATAGAAACTCCCCAAGCTATGGGAAGGACTGCAACATTATCTCACTCATCAGGTACCAAAGAACTTGCCTTCAGAAGAGGCTTTCTCAGTGCCCTGAGCTGCAGGAGGAGGTTGTTGCCTTTGAGACACAGAGTGTCCTTTGCTCCAGTGCTTGTGGACTGACTTTGTAAAATCATCCTGAAACTGTTGTGGGTATAAGGGTGGGTAGAGCTCAGGTGAGAAGGTGCTGGTGAGGGTGGAGCTGGGAGGTCCTGCCACATCATGTGCTGTGGGACTGGGTTAAGAGGCCCCGAGGGGAGACCAGAAGATAAAGGCTTCCCCAGAATGTCACAATTAATTTTCTGACAAGTGAAGTTGGTACACCGTGAAAATGAGGCGTAGGTGTCTCAAGGCAGCTCCTGGGTATGTGTTCCTAACAGCACAGTGCCTGCCTTGCTTGGATGAAGGGAAAGACAAGCTTCAGAGAAGTAATAGAAGGACAAAAGCTGAGCTGGATGCCCTCCCACTAGGGAGGGGGTGTCCCTGTAGGTAAGCTTCTCATTGGGGCTCCTCTGCTTCAGGCTTTCCAAAGGGTCTTTAATGTGTTGCCTTGAGGGTCTTCTCCTGACTGCTTGTGGGAGACCATGGTGTACGTGCCTTTGGTCACCGTGGACTCCCCTTGTAGTTCCTGGAGACCTCAGCAGTACAACCAACACTTATTCAACTGTCCTCTTGTTCTGAGATGTTTTAGGGAAGTTAGTTTTATGCTTCTGAACCTCTGTGTCCTACTGTCTGGGTGGACTTTGGGTGACACGGGCCTGATCCTACACCACTTGAAGTCTCCCAGACTCGTGCCACTTGATTTGGGAGGTAGTGTAGGCAGTTAGCCCTCTTCTCAGAAAGCAAAATGTGTGAGAACTTGCCTGAAGAAATGGCAGGTACAGCCGTTACTTGCTGGTCTGTCTCCATTCCCTGGCAGGTCTTAGTGAAATGAAAAGGGTGGTGAATCCACCTACATCTGGCTGGGTCTGCAGGGAGCGCCTTCTGTCCACGGAACAGGCAGCCATGGTCTTTTATCTTGTGCTGTGGATTCTCTCACCCATGCAGCATCCAAGTGTTTCACTGCCTGAAGCACGAGGGCACGGGCGGGCGGACGCTGCTGGTGGATGGTTTCTACGCGGCAGAGCAGGTTCTCCGGCAAGCCCCTGATCAATTCGAGCTGCTCAGCAAGGTGCCGTTGAAGCACGAGTATGTTGAGAATGTAGGAGACTGTCACAACCACATGATCGGAGTTGGGCCGGTCCTCAATGTCTACCCCTGGAACAACGAGCTTTATCTGATCAGGTAACACTAACATGAGGCCCCTTCCTTATGGGGAGGAGAGGGGATTATGGTGGACGGTAGTGGTTTTCCAGAAGCTATCATAGCCAAAAAACAACCTCTGTTTGAGGGGCAGGGGTGAAACCACAGAAACACACTGCATTTCTTCCTGGGCTGTGCATTACTGCTTTAGAGGAAGTGTCAGAACCACGGATACAAAGATGAGTGTCAGTGCTAAGCTTTGTTTTTTGCATTCCTGTCCTCCTCCCTTCAGCTCCATGCCCTCATCTCACTTCATTTGAGAGGCAGTAGAATTCAGCCCTTCTCTGAAAAAGCCTCTGGAAACTAGCCTTGGCATACAGGGAACGGGGAGAGCACAGACTGGTCCCCTTCCAAAGGCAATTTGGGCTGCTTTCTGGAACTCCGGCTTGCCTTAGTGCAGGAGGCTGTCCAGCACCGCTTCGTGCTTTCATTCCAAACAACCCTCAGTCTTGCCCATTGCTGCAGCGCGTCCTTCCATGGAAGAAGCAGCAAGAAAGCCAGCAAGAACAGTTTTACGCTTGACAGTAAACTCCTCCTTGCTCCCAGTGTTGTGTAATCACCTGAAAGTCCTGCATTTGCAGCATAAGCTCCCTAGTCATCTCTGCAGCCTCCCTTAAATACTGACTAATCCTGCAGGCTCTTGAGGTTCCCTTTGGAAATTCCTGGCTGTGCTCGTGGAGCCACGTGGGCTGTCTCTTATCCCTTCTTTACTTTTAGATACAATAACTATGATCGTGCTGTCATCAACACCGTGCCTTATGATGTTGTGCATCGCTGGTATGCCGCTCACCGCACACTCACCATGGAGCTTAGGAGACCAGAAAATGAACTGTGGGTCAAACTGAAGCCAGGCAAGGTAGGGCTTGGAGTTGAGAGGCTCGTGTGTGTTTGGTACAGGGAGGGAGGCAGTGTGGCAGGGTGCTCCTTTCCGTGTGCAGGCTTGTTGCCACTGAGGTCAATGCTTCAGGCAAGCTCCGTGTGCTGCACTTTTCCCTCTTTACAGCTGCTTTAAGGTGCCCTGTATTACAGTACTGGCATCTGTTGTGTGTGTTCCTACTGTCCTAAAGAATACGAGCTTCCACATAAGGCAGAAATGTTTAATTCAAACTCAGCCTCAGAAGAAAGTTAGTCCTGACTGGGGGAGAGGAGGAGGATCTTTCCAGTCACTGAAATGAGGACCCTCAGAAGCAGAGGCTGGGAACACTGAACTCTACTGTTAACTCTTCTTCCAGAAGAAAATTTTATTTTGATGGAAATACAAAGGTGTGGGAAGCTGAATTTACTCTTGTTCAGAGATTATATTTGAACCCTTACATTGCCAGCAAATCACAGGAGAGCTAGGCTATCTTTAGCCATTTCTGTGACAGTAAGGTGCCTTAGCACACCTCGGTATTGAAAGGAAAAAGCTCTGCCCTGCCTTTGAAAGGCCAATGCTGCATCCAGCTTCAGAGGAGCTTGAAGGGCTAGAGCCACAGTTGTAGACTTGAAGGTATTACGGTGCATGGCTTCTTCCTTTGGCTGTGCACACCTGAAGGGGCTTCATTCCTACAGGGTCTAGATGCAGCCTGAGTCCAGGGCCCCAAAAACAAAACAGTCCAGCAGGGAAGATGATCATATCGGAGCCCCTACACCTCTCTGTCCCCAAGGAGGCCTGGGGGGAAGTGACACTGTAGAGGCCGAAGGTGGCCAGTTTCTGTTGCTGGTGAACTGTTGCCCAGCCTCTCCAGTAGAAAAGCAAAGAAACAGCCCAGAATGTGTTTCTGTGCTTTGGTAGCTGTCATGTTTTAACTTGTGGTTAGCAGAACTGCTGGCTTGAGGTAAAACAGCTGTGCTAGATGATATGAAACGTCTGGCTATAGTCTCATGTGCTGTCTGGCAGTGGTGAACAGGAAGGGTCATGCCCACAGTGGCATACCCTTACCTGCTCTGCCAGTCTCTAGGGTTCTGCAGCCCCAGGACCTGTCCTGTCAGGGGGTCCTGGCCCTGGCTGCAGTGGTTGCCCTCTTCTGACGGCCTTTTCTCTTCGCCTGCAGGCACTGTTCATAGATAACTGGCGTGTCCTGCACGGGCGGGAAGCGTTCACAGGCTACCGCCAGCTCTGTGGCTGCTACCTGACGAGAGACGATGTGCTGAACACCGCGCGCTTACTGGGACTCCAGGCTTAGCCCAGCCCACGCTCCGTGGAGAGGCAGTCAGACCTCCAGGATCACCGTGCTGGTGTGTCACCACGATGAAGATGTTGCACATACCTCAGACATCTCCACCCTCTCCAAGCAGCTCTCAGTGCCTGCTCGGGAGAGGGAGCAGGTGGAAGCCAAAGGTTATGGGAGCTTTATGGGACTGTATCCTGCCTTTGAGCATGGTTAGCTCTTGCTGTCTGTGCACCCAGCCAGTCTGTCTCAGCTCTGCTGAGTGAGGGTTAATCGCACCATGGGAAGTGCTCCCAGCACCTCTTGATGTGAAGCGCTCCTCCAATCAAGTGCCTTCAGGATTTGAAATCTTTGCATTTTCCCTGTTGTTCAGCCTTTTTGTCAGCTGGCTGTTCTAGGTTTTTTTAGCAGGGCAGAAGGGAAATCTTTTGGGATCTTGTCTCACTGCAGGCTGGACTTTACCTCTTCTAGAGAAAAGGAAGATCTGTGGTCCCTATTTGATGAAAATGCCACTACTCAAACTGAGGGCTGGTGGCATATTTCAGTGACTTTTTTCTTAAACATACTACGTACCCCTCTAACAGTCACTGATACAAGCCGTGCTGCTTGAGGGATGGCCTGGAAAGAACTTGGAATAGCTAGGGTATTTCTGAAAAGAATTAGGGTGGAAGAAAGGGGGAAGTAGCAATATCTGCATGTTGGGAGAGAGAGATGACTGTTAGATGAGGGGGGTATTTCTCACGTTTACATTACTAGAAGTCAAGGAATGCCTATGTTCTTTATGCCTGTTGCACCGTGCTTGTATCAAGGGCAAAGGTGCAGCAGCTACAGTATTTGCTGACAAATTTCCTGCTGTGCCTGCTCTTTCTTCTTTTCTGCAGAAGGGGGGTGTGTGTATAGGGCATCTTTACACTGGCTGCTCAGTGAGGCTAACCTTTTATTTTTCCCCGCCACCAGATTCTCCTGTGTAAGAAGGTGATGAATACAGAGGTGCCTTTCAGCTCCTGGTAGCTGGGAGGATAAACTGGAGTCTGGCACATTGACGGGCCACAGTGCAAGAAACAAAAGCAAATCCTATCATAATGAGAAACATTGGAATTTTAGAACCAGGAGAGGCTTTTAGGACTTGTTTTTTTTTCATTTTTCCATATCTTTGGGGTTTTGTTCACTCCTCTGACTGGACCTTGCAACAGGGCTGGTCCCTTTCACTCCTGGCTTTCCTGTGCAAGCAAGATGCTCTTATGTCCCAGGTATGAGTGTAGCGTGGATGCATATGTACTAAACTTGCTGCCCTCATTTAATCTAAATACTGAATATATAGATCCTACTGTTAAGGGACACTCTTGAAGGCTTCTCTTCATGTGGGCTGAGCTACCTGATGCTGTCTTTCGCAGTATTTCCTACCTGCAGTGAGCCCTTCAACTCAGTTCATCAGGACTTGAAAGGGGTTTCTGAGTGAAGGCTTGGCAGGAAGCTGTTGGTCAGAAGATATGTGAGGAAGTGAAACATAAGCAATGGTGGCAGCTAATGCAAGCTCGAAGTGTGCTGGCTTCTGTCAGGTACGTCTCCTAGGGCCTATGAACAGCAACCTCAGACACAGGCAGGAGCTTGAATTTTCTTCTAGGCTGAGCTGGTGGGTTCCTTGGGCAGCCTGCAGCATATATTCTGTTGCTTTCTTTATCAGGCATTTTGTTTATAGGTTCTTCTTAGGTGCCAGTTACACCAGCACAACTTAGATGTGAAGTTTTACAGATCTTCGTTAATGGTGTTGAAGCAGCAAACTGCAGCGGTTACGTACGCTGTCCTTCCTGCAGCCCAGCTCAGATGCTCTGGGGTTGGTCTCGCCCTGTGCTTCTGGGTGCAGCTGTGGCCTGGAGCATAGGGGAAGAGCTGGTGACAAAAAACAATCTCTGTGTTAGTTGACAAAGGAGGGGACAGAGGACTCTGGTCAGTATTTGAAACCCTTGGGCAGTGGAGTCCCCTTTCAAATTATGTGGGGGTATTAAGGGTTTCCTGAGCTCTTTTTCCCTCCCTGTGCTCCCAGGATGTGCAGGAAAGCACTTGGGTAATGTGGAAACCTTCCCTTAGTCAATGAGATCAGCTTTACCTTCCTCTGCCCAGGGGACCTCTGTCTTTATCAGCTGAAAGCTGAAAATCTGCTGCTCCCCTGAGCTGGAGTGTGTGGGACTATGGCTAGCGCAAGGGAGAACTGACATCAAGGTGTATTGATGACAGTGTTGTGACATTAGGTGCCTTTCTGACAAGGAATGTGGTGACTGCAGTTCTGCCTCCCACTGCGGCCGCCGCTGCCAAGGGCTGTGGTCTACAGATGCCACAGCTGCCACTCCTGAGCCAACTCCAAGCCAACACACTCCTCAAGATCATTGTATTGTTCACGGTGAATGTAGAAGCAGCACATTTCCCCATGGGTGGTATTCAAGTTAATTTAGCCACCCCACCAATAAAATGTGAAGTGGAGGGAGCTTTGTTTAAATCTTGTGCTTCACCTCTCCCCACTTCCCAAGAGGGCTAAATTCTTCCTAAGCAGACTGTGAGCATCAAAACTTTATTTGAAGGAGCAGGACTTCTTGGCAGTTGCTGCTTGTCTGGTAGGGGCGTTTGTTGTGCCGTGTTACGGAACAGGTTCTGTTTGCTGTAATGATATCGGATCACTTTTTGTAATCAAGCTTTTTCAATTCTTTCAGCCAATAAATGATGAACTGCGTCCTTTTCCTTCCCACTACGCCAGTGATCCACTGTGTTTAAGACACTTTTCCAAAACTAAGAAATAAAGTCTTCAAATAAATGATTTGTAAAGTGATCGGCTTAACAAAATGTGTATTTCAAGCAATGATGAATTTGAAAATAAGTCTGTCGCCATCAAAGGTGGAATAAACGTGAGGAGCAGTAAATCACTGCATCTCTGTTGACTTAGCGTTCATTCTTCCATTGGCCACATGATGGCAGAAGATGCAAGAAATTGTTATTAAAGAGTCAGTGACTAGTCACATCCCTAGGTGGCTTTAGGGCTAGCGGTGATGCTGCCTGTTTCTTCTGCAGTGCTATATCCATTTCGTCTGAGAACACCAGGAACTGCTGTTCAAAAGCCTAGGTGACGGTGAAGGTTTTTAAAGAGCGGCAGCATGTCGTGCCCATCGTGTCAAAGAAGGGTGGAGAGGGGGATGGAGGGAATGGGGGTGATCTGAGGGTGCCTGGAGAAAAATGGAGGTGATTTGAAGGCACAGGAAGGAAGCTCAAGCTACACGTAGTCGGAGGGCAAATGGAGCTAATCTGGTGGCACCCAGAGAGGACAGGAGCTGTGTGAGGGCTGGGTGTGTGCCCTGGGGCTCTCCGGTCCCGTCCGTGTATGTCCCAGGGCCCACAGCCTGGGCCCATTTGCTACCAGGGGCCATGTCTCCTTCCCCTTGTACACCGCGAACAAATTCTCTGGCCCCATATACCCCTTTGGTTGCCTCCACTTGTCCTCTGGTCCGCTCCAGACTGACCCATTTGCCCTCCAGTGCCCCCCTCATGCCTCTATTTGGCGTTTTGTCTCCCCAGATCCCCTTTCATCCCTGTGGGAACACTCCCCTTCCTCTTGGGTATACCTTTGGAGAAAATACTGCGTGTGTAAAGAAACAATCCCCATCCAGCACCAGTTAAGGACACTTGTAAATATGCATATGTAAGACCAGGTGAAACGTAAGCCGAAGTTTCACTATCAACATTTGTTGAGTCAGGCTTCAGTGTCAAGAGGGAAAAAGAAGACACTTGTGAAGGACACAGAGCGCAAGAAATCCATCTGAACGCAGGGAAAAAGAGCATTAGCCCCTTCCTCCTGCATCAAAATCCTCTGTTAAAACATTACTGATGCAGAAAACGGATTTTTTCAGGGGAAAGCATCTGTCAAGTAGCAGGTCTGTGCTGGTACCTGCAAAAAGCAGATCGAGGGGCTGTCACACCGGTTACTGCCTGCTCTCCAGCTGCAGGCATTTATTCCATTTAGAGGTCTGTATTTTACTGATGTGCATATTAATGTAAAGTACGGAAGTCACAGATGGTGACGCTTTACGCTCGGTGACGTGCAAGAAGGGGCAAAACTATTCCCTGCATGAGTTCAGGGAAGGAGGAAGTCAGCATATTTTGAATGACAAGATTATGGATATCCAAACCTTGAGGACTTGTAATTTAGCTCATTCGGAGAAGCTCATGTGCTCCATCGGAATGAGCTCTCTAAACCCAGCCTGAAGCTGCTCTGGGCTTAAGGACAGTGCCTGAGAAGGCTTTGCATCAGCAAGTTTGCAGCAAATCCTGGATAAAGGATGCACATAAGCTCTTTCCTCCAGTTTTTCAGGTTCAGTCTTGATTTCCACAAGACTGTAATTTTATTTCTATGTCCTTTCCACCTATTTGAAGCCACTGTGTGCCTGTCTCTCTGGATATATTGTAAACACATACTTTTCCTTTCATGTGGCTCCAGGTGAAGAGGATTTGAAAGCAATTAGGTAATAAAAGGGCAGCCTTTTCCCGCAGGTGTGGTGGTGAATTGTGCTCCATAAAATCCGCCTTCAAGCTTTCCCTAGGGAAGAGAGGCAAGGGGGATTGTGGTGTTTGTCTGTGCACAGCGTTGAATAGCAAGTAAGTACTGCCGGAGGGAAAGGTGCGTCTTTCTGCGCGCAGCAGTAGCCGGCTGGGCTCTCTGATGTGTACTAGGGCAGGAGATTCCCTGCCGTTCCCAGAGCGTTTCCGAGGAGCAAGCCAGGAGGAGGCTGCTGCATCCCAAAAATAGGCGATTCTCCCTATGAAAACGTACCGTTACGTCCCAAATATGCTGGTTGTTTCCAGGCTAAAAGCGAAAGGAAGCAACTTCACTCTTTCTAGCTTGTCCTCCCCCAAAACGGGGCATTTTTGGTGCTGTTCGAACCTGTTGCGCAGCGCGTTGTCTGGCAGGGGCGTTCGCTCGAGCTGGAGATGCCGCCGCGCGTACTCGGGGGTTCAGCGCTCGAGAAATGGCGCAAGCGTTGCTGATCAGAACGGGGGATGCGTTTGTCAGGCGGGCTAACGTGGCTGCCAGTAACGAAGACAAATACGTTCTTTGCGGGTGTAGCTCTTCAGAGGATGCACGGTAAGAGGTGAGAACGTGCCGTGGCCTGGGGCGGTGACAGTTACCCGGCAGCTGCTGCTCCCGTCGGTGGTTATAAGCTGAGTTCTTCATAGTGAGGTATGAAGTGATCGTGGTGGAATAGGAATTTTTTTTTTCCTTTAGCTTGAGTATTTCTCAGCTATACTTGGAGCAGACTTCCATTTCTTTCTGCTTGTATCTCCTTCGGGGTTTTGATGTAGGTGCTTTAACCCTCTCAAAGAAGAAGCTCTGGCAGCCCTGGGGCTGGCCGCCTGCTGCGGGGAGGCAAGTCCCGCTTTGCTCTGCCCTTTTTGAGACCTGACCGTAGAGGATAGGTTTGTCCATCAAATGCTGCTGTCAAAAAAACATCAACCTGAGTAAAGCAGTGGCTTGGGGTTTTTTCCTCTTCTTTCCCCCTAAAACACAAGCCTGGAGGCACTGGCTGGTGAGCTCCTCCTGACCGGAGCCTTACGGCAACCCCCAAAACAACCTGGGCAAGAGACATCCATGGGGTTTCCTGAGGCGAGGCGTTACCCCAGAGTGTGGGGTGCCACAGGCGCCGCGCTGCCGCCGTGAACACGGACCGTTTGGACCGAAATGCTGCTGCTGTTTTCCTGCCGTCTTTGACGGATGTGCCATTTCCCACGGCGATGGGCTGGTGGTGACACCTGTGGTCAAAGCCCTCTCGGTGGGTCCTTGCTTCAAAAAATCCCAAGAGCCGTTTCGGGACACGCTGGAGAAAGAAAGCAACTCCCATGCCCTTCACCTGGTATGTGCAGGCAGAGACAAACTGTATGTATTTCATATTTGTAGCTGTAAAAGGGCCAGAAAAGGAAGAAGGGCTGAGAAAGGAAGAAGTTCCTCAGCCAGTGTCATACTGCAGTTCTTCTTTGTGGAGAATTTGTGCTCATCTGCTCAAATTCTGATTTCTGGGGGAAAAGGAGAAGTTCCTGAGTTCTGCCTGGTTTTGGACTGCACCTCTCTGACCTTCAGGGAGCAGCCTGGAGTTACCAGGCTGGTCACTCATCCCTGGGCTGCAGTCACCTTCAGCTTCCGCCCCGCAGGGGAGGTCCGATGGACCCATGGAGGTGGGAAGGGGTTGTCCTGCCTGCCTCGCCCTGCTGTCCCCCGAGCTGCGAGTCTCTGTCCTGAGAGGGCAAAATACCCAGTGATGGCTCCCAGCTCCTTCCCGTGCCCCGCGGAGGTCCATGACCGGCAGCTTCCATCCTCCTGGTCACGGCTTGGCCATGTCCCAGGGCCAGGAGACACAGGCACTGCCCCGTGGTGCTGGTCGCTCACCCCATCCTGCTCTTCCCAGGGAAATCCGGGAGTGTCTGAGCCACAGGGCTGTGGGACCGAAGTGTGCCTGAGCTGGGCTGAGAGAAGGGGATGGTGCCCAGGGCAGCTCAGTTTGGAGACAACCCTCTGCAGCACCCACGACCTGTGGTTTGGGGTTTATTTCTGAGCGCTGGGGTGCGAAAGGAGGCACCTCCGGCAGGGCTGTGGTAGGATGAGACCTTTTCTGCTGTGCTTTTGTGAAAACGAGGACTTAACTGGCATTTGTCTTTAGATAGTAGAGGAACGGGTGACTTCCCTGAGCTGGAGAAAAGATGTACTGAATCCGGCTGCGCTGAGCTCTCCCCTGAGAATGGGTCCCCGCTGCCGCTCGCCAGCAGCGTGGGGGGGATGATGTCACCTTCAGATGGTAAACCCAAACCAGACACGGCACCTAGCCACACGCAGGCGTCCTTCCCCCAGCCGTACAGGTGGAGGCAGCGATAATTGGGGTGATAACGGCCCCGGCCACGCTAATGGGCAGGAAGGAGGGGGTGGGAGCCGGGACGCGTCTGGCTCACCCGTGGGCGATGGGCTCTGACTTGAAGCCCGGCCACTCGGGGGTGTCACGGAGGCTGCTGTGAATGGGCTTATTTTTACAGCACAGAGGTGCTGCCCCGTGGTAAAGAGGAGCCACTCAAGCAGAGAAAGGCTTTTTGAAGGGCGTGAGGATTCCTGCAACATGTCCGTTCTGTCCATCAGCCCAAAACGGGCTAGAGGCGATGGATGCCGTTGAGCGCTGTGCTCAGGATGGGGATGTCGCAAGGCTTCTACAAAGCAAACCCAGATTTTGTGATGCACCTCCTGAGGCTGGGGAGCCTTTGAAAAGGGGGACACTTCAGCTCATGGGGGAAGGAGGGAGAGACCCCTGCAAGGCTTCCACCTGTCCCCCATTTCATCCTTCTGAGCTCCTTGGGCTGGATTTGATGGCAAACTGAAGCCTGTAGAGTCACATACCGTGACTCTCCTACTGTGGGCACTGAGCTAGGTGGAGGAGGGACTGCCACTCGCCTCCCTCGCTGTGTCTTCGGGGGCTGCCACGGCTTCATCCTGCTGTTCCTGCAGCGGCTTTTCCACCTCCGATGGCGCAGGGTGAGTGCACGCCCCTCTGGGCGAGGTGCCTCGGGCTCTCGGGTCCCACGGGAAGGCCAGAAATGCTGGAGATGGAGCCGGCTCCTCCGCAGGGGCTGGGGGCAGCTGAGCTCCATGCCACGGAGGGGATTTACCTTTGGTGCTGCTCCCAGGCGCAGACCCATCGCAAGGCCATCACCGGTGAGCGGTGCCGGAGAGACACAGCGGATCCGTAGGACCAGGGATGTGCTCAGATAACTTCTGCTTTGTGCCCACAGCCGAAGTCCTGGGAGATGTCAAACGCGGTGTCCCGCTCAGTCCCGGGGACCGAGGGCAGGCAGAGATGGCTGCAGCACGGAGCAGTGATGCCGCAATGATGCGGCTTCTCTTGAGCGGCGCCCAAAAGCTTTGAGAAGAGGGTGACTCTGTGGGAACAGCTGGAGGTGGTACCCTAAGGAACTGCGGCAGCACCCTCACAGCGATCCCTGCACAGGTTAAACGCACTGAACTCTTTCCTGAGCCTTGTTTCCCTTGTGTCGCCTGCTCTGGCTTTTTCCCTGCTGATGGAGTAGCCCCAGGGGCCGGTGAACGCGGCAGCCGCCCTACCGCAAAGTGAACAGGCGCCTTGTTTGTCATCAACCGAATACCCCTTCCCCCGGTGCAGTACCACTCCCTGCAGCCAAACACCCCTCTCCAGTCAAATAGACGCCTCCTCCTCCAACAGCTTCTTCCCCCAAAAGCTGGGGCTGCTCCAGCAGCATCACGTCGGGCTGGTCCAGCAGCCAAGCAAGAGGGGAAATAACTTTCCAAAGCTTCTGGCAAGCCCAAAGTGATCGAGGCACCTCGGCATGGGGCTGCCGGGAACCAGAGGCTGCTTTTGCAGGCTATTTGCTGACCGTTCAAGGGTGGAAGAGGGGGTGCACGGGGACCCCTCGGCACTGTCGGTGCTGCAAACTGTCCTCGGGCTTCCACAGAGCGTGACCCGGAGAGAGGAGGTGGTCTTGGGGCCACGAAGCTGTGGTCACCGCTGAACAGCAGCAACCGAGGTAAAGTTAAAATAGACAGACGGGGCCCTACTTGGATTTGCTTGGGTAAAGGAAATCCTCCCTCTCTAAAGAACATAAATGCTTTTTCCACAGCTATTGTTCTCGCATCCTTAAGGCAGCCCTGTAAGTTATAAAGCAAAACATGAGGTCTCATTTCCCTGTAAAAAGCCACAATCAGTTCTTGCCCAACCCTCAGAGAGCAAGAGGGTACTAGAGAAAACGGCCAAAAAAGAGGCTAATTTTAGCAGCAGACCCCTCCCATCTCAAACCCTCCTTCCAGGATCCCGGGCATTTTGCAGAGGGAAAGAAGACATAGTCACCTGCTGCTTTGCCGCTTCTATTAGACCTGTTGGTTAAGGAGTGAATAAAATACCAGTGGTGAGGAAATCCTACGACAGAAATTACAGGATTTTTTCATGGTCTCCATGGACCCGCTAGCCTAGGAAGACCACGAGGTGTTCACGTAAGACACGAAGGCATTCGAATAACCAGCTTTCTACGCATTAACGTGGCTTTGGAGCCTGCAGCAGTCGCTCTGTCCCAGATAATGTAGGTTTTTAGCTGCACAGAAGCTAAATCACCCTTAACTCGGGTGATTTTCCCCGGAACCTTATTTCCTGAGTTCCTTTTAGCGAGGCAGAAACCAGGGACGTGCAGTTGGCTGCTCTGGTGGTGGGGACGTCCTGGGCTGGAGGTCTCCGTTGCAGGGGTGAACACGACATAGCTGGCCTGGTTTCTCCTCCCTTGGGTTTTGGGTTTTGGGGGTCTTTTTTCTCTTCTCCTTCTTGGGGCTGGGGGTCCGGGCTGGGGGGCTGCTCGGCCGGCTCCAGGAGAGCGTGCTGGGCACGCTGCGCGCACGGGCGGCTCCGCAGCGGGAATCGCTTCCCTTTCAGATGCTGCTCCGCTCATAGCCGGATTCTCCGGAGAAAAGCTGGATGCTGCCAGAAGGTAATGTCTCTCCGAAGGGAGCTCATCCTTAAACACGCTTCATCGCCCCTGCGTCGCAAGTCGGGTCCTTAGGCCAGCCTCAGGCTGTTTCTAAAATAAACCACGTCTCTTAAGACGGACCGTCTTGACCTCTTCTGGTCCCGGCTGAGACTCTGATCACAGGGCAGTGAAAACCCTTTCCCAAAAACTTGCCCCACTGTCCACTTTCCCCCGTCCTCCACCCTCACCCTTGCTCCAGAGCCTTGCAACACCCAGCAGCGAGCGCGGTCCCTGTTGCCCAAACGCCAAAGCTTTTGGTCTGGCTTTGCAGACCAGCTCTGAGCACTGTCCCCGGCCAAGTAACGCCCCATCGCAAAGCCTGTTTGGGGCTGGTGGGCGGTTCTCGAGCTCTCTCATGCCCACCGATTGCTGCGGTGTGTGTTGCAGTCTCTGTAGTGAAGAAACCTGAGGCAGAAGACCTCTAAAAAAAGTTGGAGAAGACCCAGGGAACAGCAGCCAAAACGATTGAGAGGTTGCAAGGAGAGACTGAAAAGTCTGGCAGCCTTCAGGCTGGAGAGGAGGGGGTGGGATGGAGGTTTTCAAGGTCTCGAAGGCGATGCAGAAGGCAGATGTGGAGCCCGTGTTCCCCCCATGCCACAGGAGAAGAGAGGGCTGCTCGAGGAGGTGATGAAATGGGTTAAGCCGGAGCAGAGAAAGTATTCGTGTAGGTGTCGGGCATGAGCGTGCGGCTCCTGCCACCCCGGGAGGCTGTGGAGGTGGTTGCTGAATACAAACGGGCAGTTTCACGGCCAGCA
>NW_010524159.1:0-17187 GCF_000687285.1 Phaethon lepturus
CAATGGTTTCTTGGGAAGACAGACGCCATCATCCTGAATGTGTCCCCCTGCTTCCCTCTTTGGTCCAGCTTTATATACTAAGCATGACATCATATAGTATGGAATATCTCTTTGCCCAGCCTGGGTCAGCTGTCCCAGCTGTGTCCCCTCCCAGCTCCCCGTGCACCCCCAGCCTACTTGCTGCAGCCCCGCACGAGAAGCCGGACTGTCCTTGACTACTTAGCAACAACTCAAAACATCAGCACATTATCTACATTTTCTCATCCCAACTCCAAAGCATAGCCTCACACTAGCTTCTATAAAGAAAATTAACTCTACCCTGGCTGAAACCAGGACAACAGTATGTAACAGGATCTCTAGAGAGATGTCTGCATCTAGGAAATACCTGTAGCATTGTCTTCACTGAATATAGTGAGATGTCTTTCAAATTTCTTTCTTGTACGTTCAGCGTCTGCCTGGAGACATCACTTGTAGCTGTTTTTCTGGTGCCTTCAAATAACACACACAAGTTTCTCTCAGGCAGGCAGAGAAGTCCTTGTCATTGTGACCACAGAAGCTGGTATGCAAAATATCTCAAGGTAAAATGTACTGTAAAGCATTACTTCATAGTCTAGATTTGCCACTTCTGCAACAATTCAAGGGAGGTTACATAAGTTACATAAAGCTGTTCATTATAAGAAGATAAGCCTTACCAGAGTTTCATAATAAAGCATAACAGCATGCATTGATGGGGGGGGAACCCAACATTTTGTTTCCATAGCAATAGGAAAAATGTGAATACTTTTCAAGGCCTTTGCTTTCTTTCTTTTATTGTTACTGCTGGTTGTAAAATATCTGAAGGAGGAACAGCTAAGGTGCCTCTACTTTAGAAGGAGATACAGGAATCCGTCATTCAAATTACATCATCCATGAAGAGTTAGATTCCAGGAGTCTGGGTTGGTGTGGCTTGAAAAACTACTTTAAGCAGTTCATAGGTGGGAAGGGACACATATAGCAAGAACAGCAAGGCAAATGCCAATCTTCCTCCAACCAGCAGTACCAAAACAACAACATTAGATTTCCAGCTAAATATTTTCTCCATATTAAAATGTTCTCAGGTCTCATTCTATTGTACAGATAAATTACACAGAGCCTCCTACAGCCAAGGTTAAAAAAAAACCTCCGCCTTGAAGTTTATCCGAGACTCTTTCAGCTAAGCCTGTTCTGTGTCAGCTGAAAGTGGTTTGAGACCTTTCACTCCCTTTGTACAGGTGTGCAAGGTGGGGCCATCAGAAGCAAGGCATCCCAGAAAAGGTGAAGAGACACAGCTGCAAAGAAGCATCTCCCATAGTCTCCATCAGGTACTGAAGCCTTGCTGTTATTCTCCCATTAGGACTCCAGCATCAGTCCAGCTGTTGCATGGAATTGGTAAGTTCCTGAGGCTTCTGTTGCCACCTGGCCTCTCTGAGAGCTGTTTTGGGGACAGACAGCCTTATGTCACTGGAAAAGGATGCTGGACTCCCAGATCATTTCTAGATAGTCCCAATCACTTTGAAGGACGTTCTTATGAACATGCAACCCACCAGATGAACAAAGATGAGTCGGTGGAGGAGGTGATAGAAACTAAGCCCAGCTATATTTCTTAATGTTGTTGGTGGTGGTGTTATTGTTTTTAATTGAATGTGGATTTTGTGATGGAACTGGCTTCCATCTCTCTCCACCACTGTCAAACAGGAAAGGGTAAAAAGCACCCACTTTTGGAGCAATGCACTACTTAGTCATCAACTGTTACTAGTAGTAGTAGTACACTTAGTCTACTTAGTCTAACATGGCAAGAACTCAAATGGCTAGTGGGAGGCAAGATGGCAGTTCTGCTTCAGTCTCAAGTCAGCAAACAAGTATGATTTTCCTAACTGTGAGTACTCTGGGGGAGGGAGAGGGGTGTTCTGGGACAAAGCTCCCCTCTAACAAGGGAGAAAGGCTGAGCTGGTAGGATGGAGTAGATTACAAATTGTATTTGACTAGAAGGTGGGAGAGGCTATTTGCCACTTCATCTATAGAGAAGGCCACTTTTACTGAAGGCTTGACCATGGCAAGGAGCTATTTATGTGATTTACCTCTGAAAGACTTCTGTAAGACGTTCTTATTTCAGTAAAAACATTAGAGTTTTCTTCTTTGTTTGAGCACAAAGGATAATTTTGTTTTCCTATCAGGTATTGATGCAGCTGTAATGTTAAGTGCATTATGCTACATCAGTATCTTCTAAGTATAAGCTAGTGCAGATCGTGAGTATGAATTTTTTCATGTCTTCTTGAGAATTGTCTGTCTTTCTCTACTTTCTCCCTTTTTCATTTAAGCATTTTACATTGATGCTTTGGCTGTCTTTAAAATTGCACATAATTACTTGCAGTCTGAGACCCAGCAGAATACTTAATCACTTACTAATGTATGAGTATTACATATCTACTAGAGGGTAATATAAGATCGAAAAATGTCACCTGGCTAATTGTTTAGTAATATTCATGCACTCATTATGCTATATCCTGTCAGGGATGCTAATAAAATGGAAAACATCTGAACAGCTGTAGGCAACTTCAGGAGAAATACGCAAACCCCCTTGTTCAAGTCTTCCTTTCCTCCGAGCATGCCACCGTGAGCAGTGTGCATAGGAAGGCTGGATATATGCAGTGGTAGACAGAGCTGGTAATATCATTTCTTGTCAGTCGCCTGACAGCTTCCACTGAAAGATCCTGTTTTGGTTCTTTATATCTCTGCCTAACTATCTGGACTAAAATTTGCTATGCCAGGTTCTCTGCCTTGGGCTGAGTTTTATTGGAAGCATTGCAGGGAAAAAAATACTCTGCTGTGTCAGAGAGCAGTTCTGATGGAGGAGGGGAATGCGCTGCTTTTTCCACATTACTGAAACAGTTCAGTTAACAGGAATCTGCTTGCCATTGTTTTTCCCAGTCCTTGCAAGGTGCTGCAGCTGATCAAGTGGCTGGATCTGTGTGACTACGGAAAAAAGCACCTGGATGCTGAAAGCTGCAGCGGGGTAGAGGCGCTTGAGTAAAGCACGGTTCAGATCTCTGTTTTGGTTTCAGAGAGACTACTCCCAGCTAGAAAAAGAGGCTGATTCTAACCATTTTGAGAGAAATTGATGTCTCAAAGCAGAAGAGGAGGAGAGAGTATTGGGATGAGACAGAAAGAATCTGCACTTGAGGGAGGGAGAAGGCAAAGGAGAAGAGAGGAGCACAGCCTTGGGCTTGCACCAGGTAGCACTCTCTGTTTCAGACCCTGATGGAGCCGGAGATCACCAGATTCCCCATCCTTCCACTGCTAGCAGAAGCTCATCTTGTTCTCAACATATGGCTGCTCTGCGAACAGAGTGACAAGCTGTTATCCTACCCAGTGATAGAGTCAAGAGATTTGTGTATTGGATCTAAAATGTTCAATACTGTTGACTCATCCTGCCATGTTATTATAGTCAATATGCTTTTTTATGGCAGCATGGATTTCCTCAGTTCTTGGAGCGCTTAAATCTAGCAAATATGCAGGAAAAAACACAGATACGTTGAGAAGTCAGTGACATCAAAGTTGTATAAAACTAGATTAAAGACTGACTTTTCCCACCACATCCGATGTGGGACTGCTCCATTTAATTTCTCACAGCACTTAACTGCCAAATTCTGCTTACATGTTTGGAGCAGAGGGATACATCGATGCATGGTCTAGAATGGGCAGAAGGGCTGAGAAGAGGAGTCTGGGCAATTCTCCGTCCCTCCCGGCTCTCGCTCTCTCTCAAAAGGGGGTAATTGGTTTTGCATCTGTGATTTAAAACCAAACAGTGGGTAACCTTACTGTTAAACGCATGTGTATATATAATTTACCGTTCCTCTTAATCTCTTAAGTTTAAACCTCCATTTTAAGCTCTTTCAGTAGAGAACAGATTTCTTCGGACAGATTATTTTTATTTCCTACCTTCACACTTGATCAGTGCAGCAGGCAGCGACGTGCTAGAGTCCTCTCTTCCTCCCCATCTCACATGGAGGATGTATCTACAAATCATGTTTTACAGGAGGCTTCCAGACTCTAAGCACCTGTAAGCAATGTAATGAATCACAAACGCAGACATAATGCTGCGTGCACAGGAAGCAACTGAAATCACTTCAAGTAAGTAACTGAAAAAATAAACATGTTCTGTGGTGGGGTTGGAAGCGATGGAGAGGCAGGAAATGCTCGTTTCTGAAGCCGTTCGTTCTGAGGTATTTGAGGCGTTGTGAGGAAAACAGCTAGCAACGTTACCTTCCACGTGTGACCTTTTTCAGCAAAAAAAGGATGCCAGGCAGAGACTAACGGCTTCATCAGGCGTCAGGCTCGATGCGCTCTTCCCCAGCTCTCAAGGAAAGGTGCTTTGCAGTCACATTGGCTAGGGGGGGAGGGGAAAAAAAAAAAAAAAAAGCCGTATTCTTAATGGTATCCATTTCAATCATAGTCAAATTTCCTGCAATTCCCAGGCCCGCATCCAAGCCTCAGGCCTCGCGCAGGTGTGGACTCGGTGTGTCTCCGAGGTGGCACAGTAGCCGGGCAAGAGGAAGGAGCCAGCTGGCCGCCCTGCAGCGCGGCGCTGCGAGAGCAGCCTCGGGAGAAGGAGCTGCCACCGCTTCAGCTACCGGGGAGGGGGAAAAGCACTCTCTGAGCGCGGAGTAGCCAGCTAGCTCATATCCAAACGCCTGCTCTTCCCTTTCTTTAGATAGATGATCAGAGTCAAAGCCAAAAGCAGCCGGCTCGGGTATTTTTCCTCCACAGCCCACCCCGAATAGTAGGCTTCACAGTAGCCTGAACAGATGAATTCCAACAAATCGAAAAGGAAAGTCCATTTAGGGAGCATTAGCATCAGCTGAGCGTGTACCTTTGCGTCGGAGCCACCGCTTCAGGACCTGCTCTGTGCACTCCTTCAGCTCCTTGTGTGCAGCCGGATTGGCACGACTGAAGTGCACTGCCATTTGCTCAGTGCAGTCCGACGGCACGACCCAGACCTAGTGTGCTTAATCAGAGCTTTCACAACAGTATGAATCCATTAATAGGACACAGATTTCAGGGCAGATCAGCAGTTACCTGGAGCGCTCTATAAGTCTTGACAAGGAATGATGTTCATGCACAGGAAAGTGATTGAGAGCTAAAAATCAGCTAATGGTAAGATGGAAAAACAAAAAGGCATACTGAAAACAAAACCCATCTCCGCTGTGGGCATATTTCTCTTTAACAAAGAGAAGATCATTTCCAGAAGCTGCATGAGGAAACAATTGTGAGAGTCTGCCAGACAATCTGCGACACAAAGCCTGGAGTGGAATGATAACCAGAGAAAAGCACTTTATTCCCTTTACGTGATGTATTTGTTTTCCCATCAGAAACCACAGAGCGGTGATAAGCTGCTGTTAGGATTCTGCAGATCTTCCCTTATGCTGCATAGTTAACGAATGGAATATAGCTATTTTATAAACTTCTGCTTTACTTTCTTATTTGGGGGATGAAGCTTAGCCATCCCACTCCCCGGCCAAGGAAGGGCTCTTTTTAATTACACAGATAGCATCTCTTGGGTGCAAGACAGCACGCGGCATACACATCTTGCCATAAACTCGTGTAGGAAGGCAAGCAACTCTGCTAACTAGGAAAGGGCTTCCCGGAGCTCATTGCTATTCTGGGACTGCAGTTGTTCTGTAGTTTTACAGGAAGATTTCTTCCTCCAGTGCAATTTCCAGCAGATTCCCTGCAAACAGCTCATTTGCTTGAGCCACGGGTGAGAGAGAGATTTCACATTTAAATAGCAGTATCCTAAAAAGCCCTTGGAAAGGAATGGAGAAGTGACTTGGGAAAGGTATTTTTTGTAGGAAGCAATGTAACATTTCTTCGTTTGCATGATGTCCATGAGTGTTTTCCAGAGGCTAAAAATTCGCCGGGAAAGAGAGTCCTCTCTGAAGCGATACGCAGCAGGGGCGAGGTGCTGCCCTGCGGTGTGTTCCTGCGTGCCTAGCAGAAGCAGAGAAGTGGTTTACCATGTAATGAAACACATGAATCTCTCATTCCAATTAGCCATGTAAATGACAAATATGGTTAGCAACCCAAGTGAACCTGCTGAAATTTAAGTGAGCAGAATGTAGTTAATGACTTAAGTCGACAATGAAGCTACCTAAGTTAATCTTTCAAAACCAGTCATTAAATTTTTCTTAAGCACAGTCAGTACACTGATCAAGAGTCAAAAGATTGTTTTCTTCGCGAAGTTCCTTACAACAGAGATTTCCAAGCTGCAGGGAGACGGTTAGTCAAGGTATTCATTCCTTTTAATTTTAGCTGCTAAGCATAAGGGGATACAGCAGAGGAAAAGAGAGAATGAAATAAAATAAGCATATGTGTGCAGAAGTACACACAGTAATTTTTTAAATATTTTTTTAAGTTTTAAAAAAACACATGCATCATTTTCTAATGTTATTACACCTAATTATATGTTATGGTTATCAAGGGGATGTTCTCAATTGCAAATAGGAGGAAAACCATTTCACTTGAGACTGGAAATAAAAGAAGTTGTCCAGTCTCTTTGAATGCAGTCCATGCTCTGAAAATTCAAAGCTTCTTCCTATATAATCCGATAAATAATCTTTCTCAGTTCTGAGTTAGAGATACCCATATTAATATGGCCTACATCATAGATTTTCTTTGAAAGTCAGTGACCAGATTTTTTTCTCTGCGGCTACTGAAAATTAATAACGTAATGAATCATAGCATTTTGCCTTTCTCTCCCCCTCCTTTTTTGATACACATATTAAAAAAAAAAAAGTTTAGAGAGGAAAGAAAAGCTTCAACATTTACCCCATCTTCAAAGTAACACACACCACATAAAGGCTGTTTGCCACTTTTGCTAACATTTGTGTAACGTTACTATTTCGTGCCCTCATCCTTGCCACTGCTTGGAATAAGGCCTTTACCAAATACATCCCAGTACTCTCGTATCTTGTCCATCAGGAAGTTCACAACCCCCAGTGCTCAGAGACGCTGGTTTGGCAGAATTCCCAGTGTGCCCTTTTGCTTCTGAGCTGTCCCAGGGTGCTTGTGCCCGAGGCTGAAGCCCACTTCTTTAGGATGCTATTTGAGAAGTTCTACTCCTCACAACTTTTTGAAAGTAAACTGCTCCCAATCACATATAGAGTTTGTTTGGAAGTCTGAATCAGAAAAAAAAACCAAAACCCACAAAGTTCATGACTAGCTTCTTAAAAGACGGATGTAACTGAAAGTAAAGAGGTAAAACTTTCTCTAAGCTGTCTCGCAGCCCATGTTTCTGTCACTACAGAGCAAAAGGAGCCTGCCCGGGACAGCCTCTGCTTTAAACAAGTATAGCTAGAAATTGAAAAAGCTGAATTGTTGAGAAGCAAAATCAGTTCACTGTAATGCAGTTGTTTAATCTGCTGCAAACTAACAGAATGTTTGACCGAGATCAGACTTCCAGAGTATACAGCAAATGGGCACCTGTGATGACTCTTTAGGAAATCTTGGAAATGTTTACATCTCATTGTAGTTCTTGATTCTTTTTGTTGACCTACTAAACGTAGGAAAAAAGAATATTTTTCATATTTTAAAAGGATGATGATTTAAAGTAGTCAGCCTTCTGTCATTGATTAACTTCTTTAGACATCTAAAGGAGTTTATACTCTGCAGCTACAAAAATTCCCAGATCCTGGTCTTATTGAGGACCCCTGCAAGCACAGGTTGCCTCAGTGTGATTAGAGTAGAGGTATGGAAATAACCTGATGCAAAAGCTGAACTCGAACTTATAAACTAAACAGCAGAGCACACTCAGGATACAGCTACGTTTAAAGGTCTAAAATCTTTGTTTGGCAGCTTGGGATGACCTTTAGTCTGAAACCAGAGAATTAACCTGGAAATAAAGATCTTATCAAACTGGAGTGGTGGATATTATTGCACATGACCTTAGCAAGGTGGCACATTCCTTCGCAGCGACATTTATTGACTCGTAGAATTTCTTTGTACTTGCTACTCAGGGCTCTCTGTTCTCCTCTGTTAAATCTAGCTGTAGCTTTGTCCTGCCAAACAAATGAAAAACAGCTACCCTAAACAGCTAAAATAGGTAAGTAGTTTAACTTAAGGAAAGCGTGCCACCTCTTTGACTCGGGCGTTCCTGCCAAGTTTCATGAAGGTCTGCACTTTACCATCTGGGTCAAGTTAATGGTCGGGCTTTTCCCTGCCCTGGATCAAACCCTCTCCCTACAACACACCCACAGCCATAGCACTGCAATCATCAATTCTCCTCCCAAGGAAATAACAGGAGGAAAAACATAAGGGTACCCTAAATCTTAACTTTATTGTCACCTCATTGATACACGGGGAGCAGGGTAAAACAAGGTGAGGTTGTACTTCTGGAAAGTACACCCATATTTATATGAAACGGTGCAGTAATACACTAAAAAAGGAAAAAAATTATATCTGAGTAGTGAAATGCAGTGTAGTGTGGCCTTGCAGTGATACAAGGCTTGCTAGATCCTGTCCCTCTTGTCAGCCTCCAGCATTACCTGTTATGGGAAGCTTTGTTTCATGTTTGATTTTTTCTCCAGAAATCACGTCTACAGGTGTGGATTTCTTACCTACGAGGAAAATAAGTACACAAAAATGAACAATATTGGGCCTAAAGTTGCACGCTGAATGTGGATAGTGAGAAAAGAGGTAGCTAGAATACAACAGACAGTAACACGAGGTCGACCACAGCCCTGTATTGATCTGTGTCTTCCCGCAGAGTGGAGTGCAGTCCTGTGTCATGTCGGCCGGGGAGCTGGCAGGTGAAAAAAACACTAAGGGGCATTATTCTTTCTCCCATCATCCTGTCTTTAATGACTGCGCATTCAACCCAGTAATCTGTGATGGTGCATGATGCGAGACAGCACGGAATTGCTTCAAGTAATGTGGGTAATATGTGACATAGAGGGAACAGCTTAGATCAGTGTTTAAAATTTAATTTCCTAGACATTTCAAATTATTCCTCACTTAACAGTAATTTAATATTTAAATATAAGTCTCTTCAGGGAAGGGGAGACAGAGGAGGTGTGAGTGTGATGCCAAGAAGGAATGACTGGATGGTTAGAATGAAACAGCTAATCTAAAAACTCAAAGCAATATACAAGACTGAACTTCTTGCAGCTGTGCTTATGGGCTAAAGCAGAAAAATTACACAGATGACTCTACTGTCTTGAAAGTTAACTGTTGAATTTAAGGACCTTATTGCTGGCTCAGAAGATAGGGTGGTATCACTATGGACCCAACTTGTATAATCCTAAATTTGTTAGTGACTGAGAGCCCCTAGCACATCATGGTCTCTGTTCTCCTTCGAACCTGCAGCAAAAACAGAAGGTAAACAGCAAGAGAAAAGGCTCTTCCAAAAAAAAGCTGAGGGGCACAAAACCAAACATTCTTCCAGTTTTTCTAGTGATCATTGTTACAGAGATTTATTACCCCCTCAAGAACCAACTGAAGCAGAATTGCCATCTTCCAGATATAAGGTACAACATAAATGAACCAGAACTCCTAAAATTATTCTGAATGGGAAAATAATGCTTAACCATGCTGCTGAATGTGGGATACTGAAGAGAAAAGACTTAAAGGAAGTGAGAGGATGAGAGTATAGCCAAAAATGTTTGAACTAGTTTTCCCCCTGTTCCCTATGGCAGGACCTGTCAGAGAAACAGACTGCAGTGAGGAGAGTCGTGGATTGGTCCCCAGGGCTCGTAAGATCAATAATAGTCACTCCACCAGGAAGATGGATACCAAGGCTCAAATTTTGTTTTCTGTGTGGACAGTCCCACCTGTGCTGGTTTGATCCAAGAGAACAAACTCATTCAAATTATCTCTGCAGCGGAGACACGTTCCGGTCTTGCGTGCGATACACAGCGCCTGAGGGAAGTTTGGACACCAAAGCCAAATTCCACCGCTCCCCCAGAAAACAAAATAAGCCCCAAAGAATTAAGAAGGCTCAACACTTCTATAACCAAGCACTAGGAATCTGCCGCTGTGACATTGTTGGCAGTTGAGAGAACTGTTTCTTTTCCAGTCCCGGAGGAGCCTGTGCAATGCACAATGTCTGCTTCAGCTTTCTTCATGTTCTGCTGGACACCAGCAATACCGACAGAACAACTCCCGCTCCCATGCACGCACACCGTTTCCCCGTGAAAGCAGTGCTTTGTAGCAAGACCTTTCCTAATGAAAAAAACCCAACAAACCCATCACCAAAAAATCAACTCACGTATTTTCAAGGGTGGCATTAAAATGTAACTGCAATTCTTTGTCATACCGTCAGGAGAGTTTGCTGTATTTTTAGAAACTAGGCAGCCAAAAATAGAAGAGTAGGTCTAATATTACCCTCCTCTTTTGACATATAAGCAATTACAAAAACAGTTTAACCGGATTTTTAAAACTTACCTAAAAACATTTTTTCTTGTCTTCTTTTACACTGCCAGTCACTCAATTAAACTATAAATTGGAATATCTCTTGATAGAACAATGTACAATAGAATTTAAATTATATTCTATTGCCTTTCAAAATTCAAGGCCGTGAAATAATCACCTGCTAGACATTTAGAGAACAGGAGTGCAAAAGAATTTCTTTTTGAAAAAGAGAGGGGAGGAGAAAATCTCAGATTTAGTTTTTACCATTTCTATCCATAATTGCTTTTGTTAGATGATCAAAGGTTTTGAAATGCTAAGATAAGAGCAAGAGGGGTAGATTGGGCATGGGGGGTGGCAGAGGAGAGGGGAAGCAGCAAATGTTTGGAACTGTTGAGGGCAGAGCTTGGTCAGTTAATCTTGATGCAATCAGATTCCCAGTCCTTTCTGGATATTGCTTTTCTAAGGTCACTTAGTAGCTGTTTTTTAAAAAAAAAAAAAGGCTTACATTGCAACTGAATTTCAGGGTTATGGCTACTACCATTATGTTTGTGAGACAGGCTAATGTTATCCTATTACCTTAGCTTCTCAGGTCATAAAAGAGCAATGTAGGAAAGCCAGGAGATAAGGCAAAATCACTACACTTAAAGTTCAGGGGGATCCTGAATTTCTAGACTGAGGCTTTCATTTTTCACTTACCATTGTCTCTCAATTTTTGTTTCTTTCTCCTTTGGTGTAGTATGTAACTATATTTCAAGAATGAAGAAACTGATGAAAGGTAAAGTAATTTTTCAGAGGAAAGAAAAGTTCCCGTATAAAATGGCTCCAGGAAATGAGAAAAAAATGATACAGCAGTATATAAACTTTAAATGTGTCCTCCAGAAAGGAAGCAGAATCAATAGCCCAAGCAAAACATCTGACTCATTTGACCAGCTTTTCTCCTGTGTCTTAGGTCATTCAAATGTGAAGGGGATTAAAAAAAAAATGTGTTCTTAAACAAAGAAGGAAGACGTTCTCATTGTGTTGGAACATGTGGCCTGGAGTGACAAAGGAAGAAACCAACATATCTTTTACTATTAAGTGAGAAAGAAATGTCTTTACTATCTTCTAATTTACAGAATAGAGCTTCTCTGGATTAATTATTATCCCTGCTAGCAGAAATAGTTTGAGAAGTATTCCATAAGGTGAGTTAATTAAACTTAACTACCAGACAACAGCAGATAAAAAGAGAAAACACAGATAAATAAAAATTTTGCAAGGTTAGAAAATGCATGATTAACATCTTGTTAAAATGCTTAATACAGGGGATGCATCCAGTATTGCTCAGGGATGGGAGGGAAAGACAAAGGAAGGTAATTGAAGCAATGCATTTCTGTAAAAAGCATACATTCAGCACAGTGCTTGTGTTCTAGTGGGGAAAAAATAATCAACCAGGCAAAAGCCTCAGAATGTTTCAGTCCTGCTATAGGAAATAAAGTTTGACCCAAATTCCCTAAATTATAACGTTAATGAAGCCCAATCCTATGTCCTTTTGCACTCCTGCATTCTCAAAATAGTTTTGTTCATGGGTCACCTACCTGGTAACTCAGACTTTTTCCAGCCAGGTCCAACACCGATCGCCAGCATATTTGACAGTGCAGAGTTGCTAGGCTAAACGAAGTAAAACATTAGGAAAATATTGAGACTTTTACGGTTACTTTTTTTTTTCTTTCTAGTCTCTGTCTCACTTTGTGAAAATAACAAACACGGTCAAGAAAATTAATTAGGATGAAAATAACTCCATTGCCAAATAAACTTAATAGTGTCATAAAATCAAAATATGCAAGGAAGATTCGGGTCAAGTGGAATTGTAATGATGCAAATCTCAGGCGAAGAATTCAAGGCCTACCTGTAAACACGAGAGGAAAAACTATCGCTGTATTAAAGCATCATTCTCTTCCTCAGCTCCACAGAAAAAACAATTTCCAGAGAATAACGTAATTACAGTATCGCAGCTGTATACACCAGGGAATGGTTACTTTGTAAGTCTTATAAAATATACCTCTGATAAACAGCATTTTATTTGAAATTGTATTTCTTTTTGTCTTTTGCCTCTAACGATTAATGTACTCGGGAACCCGGCACCCGAAATCACCCGAAATTATTTCCTTCCTTGTCTTCATAAAGAAATATAGGCCTGGGCCTCCTGTGTGTTCCCCACACAGGTGCACGTACGCATATACAGAAAAGCCATTTTATACCCTATTTTGAGCATTCAGACTGCAAATCTGTAGCCGCGTTACCAAGCACTGTCCTGCTTTACACGCTCTCCCACGTATTTTCAGAGTAATCTCAGACTCACAGAATCGTTAAGGCTGGAAAAGACCTTTAGGATCATCAAGTCCAACCACCAACCCACCACCACCTTGCCCCCTAAACCGTGTCCCGAAGTGCCACGTCCACACGGTTTTTGAACACTTCCGGTGATGGCGACTCCACCACGTACCGAATCGGTCGCGTTCACACTGTGACGCCGTCAGAAAAAGGCGTTTCACAGGGACGCTTCCAGCCAGCTCGCCTTGCTGCCCCAGGGGTCAATGTCGACGCTCAATCCTCACGTCTTCTGACAAGAGGGTGACGGCAGGTTAAGCACACACCGACGACAAGAGGTGCTGCTAGCGGGGAGGAAAGGCCGGCTTTTTTCCTGGAAGGCGAGTGCCTTCTGTCAGCGCGCTGGCACGCGCGGTCGCCGTGCTGGAGTGAAACCAGGAGCTCCCGAGGCAGCAGAGCTGCTCTTTGGCCGCCCAGCTGCCTCCTGCGGGGGTAACGGACTGCAAAAGGAAAAACCGCACCAGCTAAAGGGCTCGTCCCGTTTCACCGCGTGAGAGGAGCTCGGCACTGCACCCCTCTTGCTCCCGCTGTAAGCAAGGCGCAATTTTAGTAAGAAAGGCACTCAGCAGAGCGGTGATGTCGGTATAAATAGTGGCTTTGAACCAATATACTAAGTATTTCACGGTGAAATAAGAACCGAAAAGGGTCATCTGTAAAATACTGTTTTAAAAAGAATGCCAAATGCACCGGGCGTTGAGGACTGCGGCCATAAGGCGCTGCGTGGTAGTCCAGCAAGCACTTTAAAATCGGCCAGGCTTTCTTCACCCAAATGGATAACGAGGACTCATTCAGTACTTCGCCAGACTGTTCATCAAATGTATTGCTTTTTATCAAACAGGTCAGTTTGAACTTTACATCACTGTCGACATAAGACCTAGCTGAAAAATAAAGTTTAAGACCTAATGGAAGTGTTCCAAGGCATGAAAAGAGTCCAGATAAGCTGTGTTTATTCGGTGGCTGACAGATACTGTTAATATCTGAGACAGAATGTCTACAATAGATTTTTAAAGCATCAAACATTTTTTTAATAGCTTCATTTCAGAAAACTTGTCAAGAAGAAACACAGATGGAGGTGGTTCTTGTAAACTCAGTGGTAAGAAGCAAAATACAGGAACTAAAACAATAATATTTGGCATTCTGGAAAAGCAAATTTGAAATCTGTCAAACACTGAACTAAATTAATAAATACCGTAGCATGTGCTCCTATAGCATGCAACATTTCTCTCCCCAGGTGGGATTAACTGAATAACTCCTAAGTGCTGCAGAATGGGGAATGAACAAGTTTCCTATACTAATTCTTGTAAAAGTGATTACCAGCATCTCATGGGGTTCCCAGTACTCCCCTTTACACTATGAATTAATGTCCTACTGCAGTTTCATAAATGACCACTCACGAGTGCTTTTTTTCCTTCTGTGCCATCAATATGTAACACACGTAATAATGATTGTTGTCATATAAGGGGATTTTTTTCCGTTTTCTCTTGCAGTTTATATTATTTTCAAAAATGGTGCAGCTTTACAATCAGCCATTTTTCTTCCATGGAAACAGAGGATTTTCATGCAGAGGACTAAATTCAAACTCCCATCTTAGAGAAAAAAGCATGCTAAAGCTGCTGTTTGGGTCAGAGATTGTAGGGATAAGCTCACAACTGCTCCTTTTACTCTCAGCTATGTGTGCAAAGGCAGGAACCTCAACTGATAATATGAATTTTATTATCTGTCAAATGCAGTTTATGACAGGTGCTTGCTCAGTGACAGCATTCTCATCCCCAGAATGATTTAATCACAAAGCCAAGTAAAGATAACGCTTCCGTGCAACCGACGAGAATCCCATTAGTGTATGTGTCTCCTTGGTTTTATCTCGACTCTTCATCCATCAGAAAAGGGGACGCAGCTTCCGCAGCCTCTGTCTCAGCCTTGTGCCAGCAAACATCTCTTGAAGCAGTGGAGCTTTGCGCTGACCGACACAGCTGATACACCGGTACCGTGCAGCACGTCTGCGTGACTCTTCAGCTTCCCCTTCAGACGGGGCCTGCGCCCGTCTTTGCCTTCATGGGCGGGCTGTGCACATACCACCTGAATATACCTGACGCCCTAAGGCGGCAATTGTAGCAGAGGCTACGGTTTTCTTTCCAGGTGGCAACAGGCAGTTCCCATTAGGAAGAGGATGGCAGTAAGAGTGAAAGTGTTGGGAGCGAAGCTACCGGCCACGCTCAGAGAGAATTGAGATCAGGGGAGGGAGCCTGCAGGAACCTGAGCCCGTTCCCGTTCCCCTCCGCTCCTTCCCTATGGACAAAAGGAATCCGTTTCTTTCCATCACCACATTTTCCCTGGGAAAGGAAAGTAAGGCACAGATCATCCGCTGAATCTGGAGTCACTGCTTGGATTTTACGAGCCCGTTGCAGTGCGTGTTTGATCGGGGCACGTTGAGTAATGATTCAACACTGCCAATCCGTAGAGTCAACTCATCTCCACAACTAAAACAGTTCTCCATAAATATACAGGAAATGCTTCGTATGACTGTAAAATAATACATAATTTTATAGATTGCTATTTTTACAACTTGTTTTAGTTGGTTTTCTATATTTGCCCCTTTACTAGAGAAGAATGAAAAATGAGTAACACTATTCATTTATTCTAAACTAAGAATTTTATAAATATTACCAAAAGCTATTATCAGCTACATTTTACTGGTAGAGAGACAATTGCGGAAATCACTGCAGGAAATGAGAGGCATTATCTGGAGCTAAATTCACGTCTGCTTTCTAGCTTAGTGAAGAAAACAAGTAAATAAAAAGGGGACACTGTCAATGGGATGAATGCTGCTCCTCCATAATGGAGGGTGCAGTGCCTTTACTTTTCTTCCTCCCCTTTCCCAGAAAAGCATCCAGTTTAGCAAAAAATCATTTTCGTTCCTGTTTTTCTTGCATTTATCTTTGGTAAACTATACTTTCCCCTTAAATCAGGTCTGCATAGAGTTCCATTTGGTTCGGGATCACTTGGTTCTCTGGGTCCTAAGCATGCCGCAGCTGTGCCTGGTATTGCTGAAATATAAATAGACTACTATCTCCATGGGTTTTAAAGATGCAACTAAGCTTATTAAAATTGAGACATTGCACAAACCGCATTCAGTTCTATTAATTCTGATCTTTACACTCAGTAATACTGAATTCAGTTTATTCCAGAGCACTGCAGGGAGAAGAAAGTGAAAGGGATCTCTCCAGACCTAAGTTTACGGCAAGTATTTCTCTAAGAATAGCCTCCTTTTCAGCAGACTCACATTTAAGAATTAGAAGAATGTATAAAGCAGCATTTTTTTGTCTTAGAGGAAGGTAATTTTTATATCCTAGCATGCACCGAATCAGCTTGGTAAGTGATACAAAACAAAAACTGGTGTTGCTGAAGCTGATGGAACTTTTGCAGCTGACATTAGATGAACTAGTTAAACTTCACCCACAGTGAATACTGTTCTGTACTTCAAATCTGAATAACCTGCTTTAATTTCCAAACATCTGATGTAATAGTAAGTGATTTCACTTGGTAATCTACATTTTATAATCCTTTTCTCTCAGATAAACATTAGATTAGTCTCATGGTGTCTAAATAGATGTTGGTGCCTCTAGAGAACTAAAAGAAATGGAAGAGGAACACTTAGAGAAAATGCTTTTTTCATTTCCCCTTCAACTTTCCTTTTCTGGAATAATAGTTACAGCTTTTTGACTTCTCTGAAATCTTACCAACCTTCCACTTTATTTGCATTCTGTTACAGATTTGTTTATATTTAGCATTTTTCTTTGGCCAGCAGAATAGGCTATGATGCTGGATTAGTGCTTTATTCATAGTAGGATTTCAGATGAGTCACAGATAGATCTCTGCAGCAGCTGTTGCAGACCTTGTAATGCCATTTAGGCTCTGACTCAGAGATGTTACACTGGCGTACTGTGGCTATAGTCTTAGTGATCTCTACAGCACGGAAGCCACTCAGTACAGGTGATGGGAAAGTATCAATGAAATTTTGACGCAGAGCATATCCTGAAGGCATAATGCACACAATACGCACTTCACAAGTTTTGTGGCGTTTTCAGGACTTGTATGGAAAAACACTGCAGAAGATAAGGAAATTCTACTTGCAGAAGTTTGTAACTGCTTCCTGTTAAAAGATACTCACTTCATACCTCGTAAAAAAATATTTCCTAGCTCATGGTAAAAAAAAAAAACAAAAAAACAAAAAAAAACAAAACAAAAAACCCACTTCCTTGCTCATAGTAAAAAACAAAACAAAACAAAACTTCCTTGCTGACGATTAAAAAAAAATCCCACTTCCTTGCTCATGATAAAAAGCCTCCACAGACCCACTGATGACCATTAACGCCCAGGAGAACTTTTAGAGGTCCTGCT